>NC_138987.1:74650104-74894360 GCF_964341445.2 Mesoplodon mirus | reverse complement strand
CCTGTACCCAGAGAAGGCCTGGAGATAAAGGTGAAGTCATTTAATCTTTGTGGAAAAAAGTAGCAAGAAGTCTAATTCTGTGCACAGGGCAACCCAAATTCTCCAATTCTACACTACTATTAATAAAACATATTCTGATCTCTGAGTGACTCCTGCATGTTTTTTTTTTCATTAATTCAAGAAGTCAGAGAGGGAAATGATGAATTTTCACACCTCAAAACCCTGATAAATAATTCACTGGGAACAAAATTTTGAGGAAAATAAATAGGTGTGGCAGTTGTAAGAAGGTAGTACCCAAATACCTGTGCCTACTGCTTTGAATAGAAATTTATGACCAGAAATATACATAGGAAGGTCAGTGGCTCTCTATTTACACATTATGTGTGGGAGCTGTTGGGGAACAAGTGACAGGGCTTACACCTAACAACAGCCTTCCATAGGAGTCTGGGAGACCTGGAATGTACCCAACGAGAAGTGCATACTTGAGATGCAAAAGCAAATTAGTAACTAAAGAAGAAATCTTGAGTTATTTTAACCTAGCAATCAGTGAAGTTTGTGAGCCACAGTCTATCACTGCTCAATACAGATGATCAAGTACACAAAGTGTTAACAAGAAAGATGTGTCTTAGCTTTCCTGACTCCAGAGTGGTATCTCAGATTCATGCCTGATGGACAATGTAAACAGATGTAAATATTCAGAGAAACAGAAAATATTAGCAAGAGCTAAAATGACTTCTGCTTCAGAAACTGGAAGATTATAATGATGCAAATTGTGACCAGCCAAGCATGGAATCAAAGGAAAGAATTTCCAGGATCAGCAATATAACTGCTTGTGTTGTTTTACCTGAGACTGAGAGATCTATACTATTATGGAGGAGGCACTGGTGCTTAAACAAGAATCATCCTAGTGATGATCATACGACAATTAGCCACCTATGTGCCTAAATTAACTTGTAGCATACCAAAAGTTGTTCCAAATATTCTAAAATTATTCTCATTTCTAAAGTTCCAAGCTAAATACTGTCATCATTAATGTAAAAAGACCTGAACCAGGTGAATGTTCTGTGGTTATGCAGTTGATGTCTAGCATAGAGTTCTCTTAAAGGAATTCATCAGGTGACGAGGAATAGGATATCCTTAGAGAAGTTTACCCAGATCAGTAGTCACACAAACACCCGTCACACTAATTGGCATTTGAAGATGGCTTGAGCCCAAACAGAAAACTACCCAGTAAGTGAATTTAGCATAATCATATAAAGTCTCATTAAATTTCAGATGGTCAATTCCATTTTCATTTTACTTTGCTCTTTCATATGACAGAACTTAAATATTTATAAAGATAATGTCTATCAAGTAGCCAAGGTCTGAAAATCCATTATTATGCTTGTGTTAATATTTCTATTATACAACCTAGTGGTTTATTAATTTAGTGCTCATTCTTAAAAGTTTTTAGGGAATCCAGAGTGTATTTTGCCTTGGGAAGAAAAACTCAATTTATCACTCGGTCTTAAGAAATATTTTGAGGTACACGCCATCTCTAATAAAACAGAAAGCACGCTTCCCTGGTGGTGCAGTGGTTGAGAGTCCACCTGCCGATGCAGGGGACAGGGGTTCGTGCCCCAGTCCGGGAAGATCCCACATGCCACAGAGTGGCTGGGCCTGTGAGCCATGGCCGCTGAGCCTGCGCATCCGGAGCCTGTGCTCCGCAACAGGAGAGGCCACAGCAGTGAGAGTACCAAAACAAAACAAAAAAACAAACAAACAAAACCCCAGAAAGCTACATGTTGAATTATCCTATACTAGAGAGATAATGTCCTACTCAGAAGACATCCTTTTAATTTACTCACCTTAATAGACTCAATCATGTAATATTTATATTTATGTCTATATGTACATGGACACTGTATACAAATCCATATGCACACTCACATCCTTATATGCAAAAAAAAAAGAGTGATAGAAACCTAAGTGCATAATGAGTCAGATTAAATAAACTCCCAAGGAATACTATTGAAATTTTATTACTCACCATCAAATTCTGCTGGCCCAACACCTACTATAATTATTGACATTGGAAGTTTTGAAGCCTTCAAAGAGAACACACAGTTAGTTCACAATTAAGAAACTGAATTGAGAAAACAACTAAGAATTAAGAAGAAAAAAATATCCTGAGTTTTGATATTTTTCACAGATGTTCATTAAAATAGTTTTGAACATATTGAAAATTAACACAGAATAATATACTTGATTCCACTCTTATCCTTTCTGAACTCTGTACATATGATAATTCAGTGGGATGTTCCTCAGGAATGACTAGTCTTGGATAATACTTTTTTTAAAAGTACTGAGCATCTGATTTCACTTGCTATTCTCAGACAAAATATTCCTAAGCTTATTCTGGGTACCTTTGGTCTCTTTTTCCATGTTCTCTCTCCACTCAAAAACCTTTCAGTTGCTAAAAGGGAAAAAAAGGTACCATATTTGTGAAAAAGTAGTACTCTATTTCATTTATAGCTATGGTTAGGAAAGCAATTTTCATAGTAAATGAGTGAATACAAATGATAATTATAGAAAGTTATTATTAGTATGATAAAATAATTTTATGGTAAGAATATAAGATCCACCAACAGATAGGTGGAACAGCATAGCAACCACATCTTCAGCTGTGAAGTTCACTGAATTATGAATAACTGTTCCTCAGTGCATGTTCTGTTAGTTTAAACCTAAATTACTAAGTCCATATTTTAAAGAGGATGCTAATGCCACTGATCAGAACATAAAGGAAATCAAGACAAATCCAACCCAGTGTGTCTAGTCAAAACCAAATAAACAAACAAGTAAATGTGCAAGATTCTACCTCTCTTCCTTTTTGAGTTTGGTTTTGCTAAGTGTATGTCTATAAACATTTGATTTTTTCCCCACATGTAACTATTTTTTTCTCACACAAACAGCTAATTATATTTTCCCTATGCTATTAATAATTATGAAGTATGATAAACAATTATTTCACACAGCCCATTTTTACTAATGTCTATTTTGTGTCAAACATTGCTAAACCTGAGTATAGAAAAGTAAGTAAAAATAGATATAATTTTAGAGGTTGTAGTCTAGTAAATATAGATGTTATAAATTATAGTGTAATAAAGAAGACAATGAATCATAAATATAACACATAATTAGGAATAATGAGAAAAATGGATTTTGAATCAATGTTAGTCCTTATCCAGTTCTATAAATATAGAAATTAGCACAGTTCTCCTGCAAGTATTACTGTAAATGTAAATGTTAAAGAAATATTCTGTATAAATTGTACAAACTATATACAAGCACAACAAACTAATCAAGATAAACACAGTCATGCACATGAAGGTGATGCTATTATTTTATTTTAATTTTTTGGAAATAATTTTGTTACAACCCAATTATTCACACCTCTTAGTTTGGTCCTTATGGATGAATGCTACAAATGTGTGTGAGTTTTCTGGATAATGCAATTGGCTGCAAAGGCATGGGCATTTTGTTTCACTCTTAAGTCAACTAAGTAGACTCTAGTTAGTCAACCTAAGTAGCACCATGCATTCAGTTAGCCAGCCCAAGACTGAATGACTCCTACTTACATTAACTATGGACTCCTTAGTTTGAGCCATATCTGAGATAACACCATCTGTCACAATCAGTAGCACAAAATACTGGGAGCCATCCTTCACAGAAGAAGCATATCTGAAAGGCAAAGAAAAGGTAAAGAATACCACAAAATAAAACATTTCCTCTCGACATGATAGTTGCTAAATATAATTTGGAATAGCCAACAAACATTTTAATCTCAAGAAAATATTTAAACATATCTTAGGAGCCTATATATGAAAACACTCAAATATGCATTTTTTTCTGAAATAGCACACTAGAATAACAGCAACATTACTGCATGTTGGCACAAAGAAATGCCTGGCTGCCTTAGAAATTCATTCACTAATAAAAGGTGAGCTCGATGGTATGTGAGCACAGAGGAATGGCTACAGCTTTTGGAAATAGACATCCTGGCTAAGCAACATATTATGTGTATGATCTTCAGTATAACATTACATAAGCTATCTGAACTTTATTTTCTCATCTTTAAAATCAAGATAATGCAACTTTGTATTGTTAATAAAGAAATTTCACATATGGTAGTAAATATTTATACAGTTATATAACTGGTAGATTTTATATATGGTAGATTATATAAGTGATTATGATTTTTGTTTTGGAACTAGATAGCAGTGATGATTGCCCAACATTGTGAATATGCTGAATGTCACTGAACTGTAAACTTTAAAATGGTTGGTTTTATGTCATGTGAATTTCACCTTAATAAAAAAATGCAACAGAAGAAACACTTTTTGACATAGCTATAGTTCCAATTCTTAATACGTGTTAAATTGGTGAAAGATGGGAAGGAGAATTATAGCAAACAAAGACAAAAATTAGGTATGTAATAAAAACATATTCTAGTACTTGTTTTTTGTATTCTAGTGCAGAATTCTCACCAAATAATACTCAGACATTTAGAGGAGAATTTTAGGACTATATTTTGTCTCTTATTTTCCATTGTGTTCTACTATTATGGGTATCTAGATTATATTCTCAATAGAATGACTTTTATGATTTTTAGTACACAACTAGTATGCCAGTCATATCTAGTAATGAGCAAGCACTGTAGTGCTTGTAGGAGATAAATAGTTAACAAGAAGACTTTGGTCTACTTTCCTAAAAAATCATCAAGTAAATCACAGAAAAATTGGTTTCAAGAAACTTCTACTGATTACCACTGAAAATTTTTCAGTACCTGATGGACTCTAAATAATAAATTTTGAATAGTTTGGGGAAAAACCAATAGCATAATATGACAGGGGAAAACTTATTTCTTGTAAAGCAGAATTTATAACTATATGAACAAGAAAATATTCACAACTTTGCCATAGACAAGAGAAACTAATAATTGCTCATGCTGTTAATAAAATGACTGGTAATTTTATAGATTGATGAAGAGAATACAGCAAGTGATATGTTCATATACTGAGGAGCCAGTTAAAAATAGCATTGAACTGTTCTACAACATATAGTCAAAAATGCTCTCACAATGTTGAACAATTGATCTTCGACACTAAGGAATTTGTATTAATTTGATGGTAACACAGCAATGAAAAAATCCAAAGCAGGTATGAACCTACTCTCCTATTTTATGCTTAAATTTTCTTTCTTAAGAAAAGAAGTAGGATAATCTCCCTCAGGAATTCATTTTTTAATTTTTAAATACCCATTATTTTTAAAAAGCATTTTTTACTGCTATGCTTCAAAAACATAAGGATTATATTTCATGTGATTAACAGGAGGTTATAAATATTGAGAAAAACTTCTATGAGTACAACTCTATGGCTTTTATGCTTTTCATGCCAAATTATGTGTTGAAAATGGTGAGAAGATGGAAAGTTGAGCCTTATGCAATCTTATGAATATCACTTCAAGTGGCTTAACTGATCTTTTTTCTGGGGGGATGTTTACTTTTTTAAAATTAATTTTTATAGGAGTAGAGTTGATTTACAATGCTGTGTTAGTTTCTGCTGTACAGCAAAGTGAATCAATTATATATATATAATTATATATATCTATATATATCTATCTATATCTATATCTATCTATCTATCTATCTATCTATATATATATATATATCCATTCATTTTTAGATTCTTTTCCCATGTAGGCCATTACACACTATTGTGTCGAGTTCCCTGTGCTATACAGTTGGTTCTTTTTTAAAAAATTAATTAATTAATTTTTATCTTTGGCTGCCTTGGGTCTTTGTTGCTGCGCTTGGGCTTTTCTCTAGTTGCAGTGAGCAGGGGCTACTCTTCATTGTGGTGTGCGGCCTTCTCTTGTTGCAGAGCATGGGCTCTAGGCGTGTGGACTTCAGTAGTTGTGGCACTCAGGCTCAGTAGTTGTGGCTCGTGGGCTCTAGAGCACAGGCTCAGTAGCTGTGGTGCATGGGCTTAGCTGTTCCGCAGCATGTCGGATCTTCCCAGACCAGGGCTCAAACCCGTGTCCCCTGCACTGGCAGGTGGATTCTTAACCACTGTGCTACCAGGGAAGTACCTACAGTAGATTTTTATTAGTTATATATTTTATATATAGTAGTGTATATGTGTCAATCCCAATCTCACAATTTTACCTCTCCCTCACCTTTCCTCCTTGGTAACCGTAAGTTTATTTTCTACATCTGTGACTCTATTTCTGCTTTGTAAATAAGTCAATTTGTACTATTTTTTTAGATGCAACATATAAGAAATATCATATGATATGTGTTTTTCTCTGCCTGACTTACTTCATTCAGAATGACAATCTGTAGATCCATGCATGTTGCTGCCAATGGCATTATATCATTCATTTTTATGGCTGAGTATTTGTATATATGTTGTATATATGTTCCACATCTTCTTTCTCCATTCTTCCATTGACGGACATTTAGGTTGCTTCCATGTCCTGGTTATTGTAAATAGTTCTGCAATAAACATTGTGTTGCATGTATCTTTTTGAATTATGGTTTTCTTGGGATATATGCCCAGGAGTGGGATTGCTGGATCATATGGTAACTCTATTTTTTGTTTTTTAAGGAATCTCTGTAGTGTTCTCCATAATGGCTGTACCAATTTACATTCTCATCAACAATGTAGGAGAGTTCCCATTTCTCCACACCTTCTCCAGCATTTATTGTTTGTAGATTTTTTTGGATGACGGCCATTCTGAATGGTGTCAGGTGATACCTCATTGTAGTCTGATTTGCATTTCTCTAATAATTAGTGATGTTGAGCATCTTTTCATGTGCTTTTTGGCCATCTGTATGTCTTCTTTACAGAAATGTCTTTTTAGATCTTGTGTCCATTTTTTTATTGGGTTGTTTGTTTTTTGATATTGAGCTGCATGAGCTGTTTATATATTTTGGAGATTAATCCCTGGTCAGTCATTTCATTTTCAAATGTTGTGCTGGCCAAAATGTTCATTCGGGTTTTTCCATAAGATATTTTCTCCCTATCTGTGGGCTGTCTTTTCATTTTGGTTATGGTTTCCTTTGCTGTGCAAAAGCTTTTAAGTTTAATTAGGTCTCATTTGTTTATTATTTATTTATTTATTTTATTAATTAACTAATTTATTTATTTTTGCTGTGTTGGGTCTTCGTTTCTGTGTGAGGGCTTTCTCTAGTTGTGGCAAGCGGGGGCCACTCTTCATCATGGTGTACAGGTCTCTCACTATCACAGCCTCTCTTGTTGTGGAGCACAGGCTCCAGACGCGCAGGCTCAGTAGTTGTGGCTCACGGGCCTAGTTGCTCCGCAGCATGTGGGATCCTCCCAGACCAGGGCTCGAACCTGTGTCCCCTGCATTAGCAGGAAGATTCTCAAACACTGTGCTACCAGGGAAGCCCATCATTTGTTTGTTTGTTTTTTCTTTTCATTACCCTAGGAGGTGGGTCAAAAAAGATCTTGCTGCGATTTATTTCAAAGTGTGTTCTACATATGTTTTCCTCTAAGAATTATAGTATCTGGTCTTACATTTAGGTCTTTAATCCATCTTGAGTTTCTTTTTCTGTATGGTGTTAGAGAATATTCTAATTTCATTGGTTTAAATGTAGCTGTCCAGTTTTCCCAGCACCACTTACCAAAGAGACTGTCTTTCTCCATTGTATATTCTTGCCTCCTTTGTCACAGATTAGGTGACCATAGGTACGTGGGTTTACCTCTGGACTTTCTATCCTGTTCCATTGATTTATATTTGTTTTGTGGTAGAACCACACTGTTTTGATTACTGTAGCTTTGTAGTATAGTCTGAAGTCAGGGAGCCTGATTCTTCCAGCTCCGTTTTTCCTTCTCAAGATTGCTTTGGCAATTTGGGGTATTTTGTGTTTCCATACAAATTGTAAAATTTTTGTTCTAATTCTGTGAAAAATGCTATTGGTAATTTGGCAGGGATTGCAATAAATCTGTAGACTGCCTTGGGTAGTATAGTCATGTTGACAATATTGATTCTTCCAATCCAAGAACATGGTATATCTCTCCATCTGTTTGTATGATCTTTGATTTCTTTCATCAGTATCTTATAGTTTTCTGAGTACAGGTCTTTTGCCTCCTTAGGTTTATTCCCAGATATTTTATTATTTTTGATGGGATGATAAATGGGATTGTTCCCTTAATTTTTCTTACTAATCATTAATTGTTAGTGTATAGGAATGCAAGAGATTTCTGTGTATTAATTTTGTATCCTGTAAATTTACCACACTCATTGATAAGCTCTAGTAGTGTTCTGGTAGCATCTTTAGGATTTTCTATGTATAGTATCATGTCATCTGCAAACAGTGATGGTTTTACTTCTTCTTTTCCAATTTGGATTTCTTGTATTTCTTTTTCTTCTCTGGTTGCCTTGGCTAGGACCTCCTAAACCATGTTGAATAAAAGTGGAAAGATGGACAACCTTATGTTGTTCCTTATCTTAGAGGAAATGCTTTCAGTCTTTTACCATTGAGAATAATGTTTGCTGTGGGATTGTCATATATGGATTTAATTATCTTGAGTTTGGTTCCCTCTATTCCCACTTTCTGGAGTGTTTTCATTATAAATGGGTGTTAAATTTTGCTGAAAGCTTTTTCTGCATCTACTGAGATAATCATATGAATGTTATTCTTCAGTTTGTTAATGTGGTGTATCACATTATTTGTGTTTATTGAAGAATCTTTGCACCTCTGGATAAATCCCCCCTAATCATAGTGCATGACTCTTTTAATGTGTTGTTTGATTTGGCTTGCTAGTAATTTGTTGAGGATTTTTGGGTCTATGTTCATCAGTGATATTTGGGCCTGTAATTTTCTTTTTTTGTGATACCTTTGGTTTTGTATCAGGTTGATGGTGGCCATGTATAATGAGCCTGTGAGTGTTCCTTACTCTGCAATTTTTTAGAATAGTTTCAGGATAGGTGTTAACTCTTTTCTAAATGTGTGACAGAATTTGCCTGTGAAGCCATCTGGTCCTAGACTTTTGTTTGTTGGAAGTTTTTAAAGCACAATTTCAATTTCCATATTTGTGATTGGTGTGTTTATATTTTCTACTTCTTCCTGATTCAGTCTTGGCAGGTTGTGCATTTCTAAGAATTCATCCATTTCTCCTAGGTTGTCCATTTTATTTGCATAGAGTTGCTTGTAGTAGTTTCTTATGATCTTTTGTATTTCTGTGGTGTCCATTTCAACTTCTCCTTTTTCATTTCTAATTTTATTGATTTGAGTCCTCTCCCTTTTTCTTGATGTGTCTGGCTAAAGTTTTATCAAGTTAGTTTATCTTCTCAAAGAACCAGCTTTTAGTTTCATTTATCTTTGCTATTGTTTTCTCCATCTCTATTTATTTCTGTTCTTTAGAATTTCTTTTCTTCTACTATAGGTTTTTTTCATTTCTCTTTCTCTTGTTGCTTTATGTGTAAGGATAGGTTGTTAATTTGAGAGTTTTCTTGTTTCCTGAGGTAAGATTGTATTGCTATAAATGTCTAAGAACTGCTTTTGCCAAGTGCCATACATTTTGTATCATCATGTTTTCATCATCAATTTTCCCTAGGTATTTTTTGATTTCCTCTTTGATTTCTTCAGTGATCCACTGGTTGTTTAGTAACATATTGTTTAGCCTCCATGTGTTTGTGTTTTTTTTACCTTTTTTCCCTGTAGTTGATTTCTACTCTCATAGCGTTGTGGTCAGAAAAATATTTTATGTTTCCGATTTTTTAAATTTACTAAGGCTTGATTTGTGGCCCAAGGTGTGATCTTTCTTGGAGAATGTTCCATGTGCACTTGAAAAGAAAGTATATTCTGCTGCTTTTGGATGGAATGTCATATAGATATCAATTAAGTCTATCTGGTCTAATGTGTCACTTAAGGCTTGTTTCCTTATTAATTTTCTGTCTGGATAATCTGTCCATTGGTGTAAGTGGGGTGTTAAAGTCTCCCACTATTATTGTGTTACTGTTGATTTCCCCTTTTATGGATGTTAGCATTTGCCCTATATATTGAGGTGCTCCTATGTTGGGTGCATATATATTTATAATTGCTATATCTTCTTCTTGGATTGATCCCTTGATCATTATGTAGTGTCCTTCCTTGTCTCTTGTAACAGTATTTTAAAGTTTATTTTGTCTGATATGAGTATTGCTACTCCAGCTTTGATTTCTATTTTCATGGAAAATCTTTTTCCATCCTCTCACTTTCAGTCTTTATGTGTCCCTAGGTCTGAAGTGGGTCTCTTGTAGACAGCATAATATGGGTCGTTTGTATATCTATTCATCCAATCTATGTCTTTTGATTAGAGCATTTAATCCATTTACATTTAAGGTATTTATCATATGTATGTTCTTATTGCCATTTTCTTACTTGTTTCAGATTTGTTTTTGTAGGTCTTTTTTCCTCTCTTCCTCTTTTGTTCTCTTCTCTTGTGGTTTTATGGCCATCTTTAGTGTTGTGTTTGGGATGGTTTTTCTTTTTTGTGTGTGTATCTCTTGTAGTTTTTTAGTTTACTGTTCCCATGAAGTTTTGATATAGCAATCTGTATAGGTACAAGGTTGTTTTAAGATGCTGGTGTCTTTCCCACCTAGAGAAGTTCATTTAGCATTTGTTGTAAAGCTGGTTTGGTGGTTCTGAATTCTCTTAGCTTTTGCCTGTCTGTAAAGCTTTTGATTTCTCCATCAAATCAGCTCGGTGGTTTGTGGCCACCTGGAGGGGTGGGATAGGGAAGGTGGGAGGGAGGGAGATGCAAGAGGGAAGAGATGTGGGAACATATGTATATGTATAACTGATTCACTTTGTTATAAAGCAGAAACTAAAACACTATTGTAAAGCAATTATACTCCAATAAATATATTTTAAAAGTCTAAATGAGAGACTTTTTGTGTAGAGCATTCTTGGTTATAGGTTTTTCCTTTTCATCACTTGAAGTACATTGTGCCACTCCTTTCTGGCCTGCAGAATTTCTGCTGAAAAATCTGTTGATAACCTCATGGGGATTCCCTTGTATGTTATTTGTTGCTTTTCCCTTGTTGTTTTTAATATTTTTTCTTTGTCTTTAATTTTTGTTACTTTGATTAATATGTGTCTCAGCATGTTCGTCCTTGGGTTCATCCTCTCTGGGACTCTCTATGCTTCCTGGACTTGAGTAAGTGTTTCTCATGTTAGGGAATTTTTCGGCCATAATATCTTCAAATATTTTCTCAGGCACTTTCTCTTTCTTTTCTCCTTCTGGAACCCCTATAATGTGAATGTTGGCATGTTTAATATTGTCCCAGAAGTGTCTGACACTGTCCTCATTTCATTCTTTGTTTCTTAAAAAAATTTTTTTAGATTGAAGTATATTTGATTTACAATGTTGTGCCAATCTCTGCTGTACAGCAAAGTGACTCAGTTATACACATATATATATTCTTTTTTTATATTCTTTTCTATTATGGTTTATCACAGGACATTGAGTATAGTTCCCTGTGCTATACATTAGGACCTTGTTGTTTATACATTCTTTTTTCTTTATTCCGTTCTGTGGCAGTGATTTCCATCACTCTGTCTTCCAGCTCTCTTATTCGTTGTTCTCCTACATTTATTCTTATATTGATTCTTTCTAGTGTATTTCAGTTACTGTATTGTTCATCTCTGTTTGTCTTTTAAATCACACTCCTTCTTAAACATTTCTTGCATTATCTTGATCTGTGCCTCCATTCTTTTTCTGTGATCTTGCATAATCTTTACTATCATTACTATTAATTGTTTTTCAGGTAGATTGCCTATCTCCTCTTCATTCAGTTGTTCTTGTGGGTTTCTATCTTTTTCCTTCATTTGCACCAATTTCTCTGTCATCTCATTTCATCTAACTTACTGGGTTTGTGGTCTCCTTTCCACAGGCTGCAGGATAATAGTTCCTCTTGCTTCTGGTGTGTGCCTCCTGGTGGGTGAGGTTGGTCCAGGGCCTTTTGCAGGCTTCTTGATGGGATGGACTGGTGTCTGCCCTTTGGTGGGTGGAGCTGGGACCATGTCAAAGGGTGTGTTTTGAGGTGGATGTGAGCTCAGTACCACTTTAAGTAGCCTGTGGTCTGTTGGATGAGGCTGGGCTCCTATCCTGTTGGTTGTTTGTCCTGAGGCTTTCCAGCACTGGAGCTTGCAGGTTATTGGGAGGGGTTGTGTCTTTTTTTTTTTATTAGTTTCTGCTTTATAACAAAGTGAATCAGTCGTACATATACATCTGTTCCCACATCCCTTCCCTCATGCATCTCCCTCCCTCCCACCCTCCCCATCCCACCCCTCCAGGCGGTCACAAAGCACCGAGCTGATCTCCCTGTGCTCTGCGGCTGCTTCGAGGGGTTGTGTCTTGGTGTTGGAATTTTGGCCTCTGGGCGAGCTCACTCTGATCAATATTCCCTGGGGCTTCTGCTACCAGTGTCCTTGCCCTCATAGTGAGCTATAGTCAACGCTTTGCACCCCAGGATACCCTCCAACACCCCTAAGTAGGGGTAATCCAGGTTCCTATGGAGGTACTTTGTGCTGGGCCCCAGCGCAGGTGAGACCTTTGTACACCCTCAAGATTGGAGTCTCTGTTTCCCCCAGCCCTGTAGAGCTCTTGCACTCAAGCCCCACTGGCCTTCAAGTCTGAATGCTCTGGGGGGTTCTTCCTCTCATTTCAAGACCCTCAGACTGTCTTGGGAGGGTTATTTTTATGTGGGAACATCCCTGTGTAGCCTGTGCGGGTTTAATATTTTTTTGGTGCAAGCATTGTTTTTAGTATAGAAGACTGCCACCTTTTCCCTCAGTGTATGTATCAACTCCCATTGATAGGAGATGTGACTGATGTTGTGGTGACCAGAGCCTGCACTGGATATTGAGTGGGGCCTCCCCTTTGCTCTGTGGTTGTCACTGCCCTGTTAGAGGTGGGGTTTGTGCTATAGTTGTTGGAGTAGAGGCCCCAAGATCTGTTTCTTAGCTGTGTTTCTGATCTGCAGTGTGAGGTAGGCAGGATTAGATCACTCCCACTGGGAGGAAAGCCACTGAGTATTCCTCCTCTGGAGTTATTCACCTGTGGGTGTGCTCTGTCATGTCACTTTTCACCCATTGTGCAAGTTCTCAGATTACACTATTGTTGGCACTGCTCTCGGCCTTTCCTTAACTGTGGGTATGCCCACAATTGGCCCTGGTGTCTTTCAGATGTTTTCACCAGGCCATCAGCATAGGTCCACTAAAGTCAGGTCCCAGGATTGCAGTAATCATGGGTCTGGAACCCCTGTGGTCAACTCAGACTCTAGCCTGGCACAACCCTGGCATGTCTGTCCCCACAAAGTCTACAGCTGCTAAAGCTAGACTTGTCTTTGCTGTGGGAGCACTTGTTGTCCATTCAGATGTTCTGTAGGCACTGAGTTTACAAAACCAGTTGCGGGGGTGTCAATTGACAGTTTGCACAGCTGCAAGGAGAGATTTTAGATTTTCTTCCTTAATTGCATGGCTCCTGGGGCTTAGCCATGGTTTCAGCCCCACCTATTTGTGTGGGCCACCCACAGGCATCTGCTTCTGAGGCTGCCTGAAGCACATGAGTCCACCCATGAAGAGGGGGTGCAGAGGAGGCAGCAGATGGGGTTGTGGGAGCCCATGTAGGAATGGGTCATGCAGGGGAGCTGGCAGCCACAGGAGTGAGAAAGCCAACTGGTGGCATCGGGTATGATAGAGCTGGCCCTGGTGGGAACAGGGTATGCTGGGGAGCTGGTGGTCAACAGTGAAAGAGAGTCAACCCTGGCAGGAGCCCTTCCTAGTGTCTGGGGAGGCAGGGGCTGGCATGTGGGGAGAGAGGATGCAATGGTAGCCCCAACCTTTTTGTGTCATTCAACAATGGCACTTCACTTATATTGTGGCCTGGGTTTCCTCTACAAGCATTCCCAGTTGTGGATTTCCTCACTTCCATCCCCTCAGGCTGTCTCCTTGCAGCCAACAACACTCTTCTCCCCAGATTTGCTCTCCAAATCACAAGTTCCAGTACCCAGCCCCCTTCTGCACTGGTGGATGCACTTCTCAGGCTGGGGCATGCAGGGTTGTGGCACAGACTATCTGTGTAGGTCTCACTGTGTCCTGCTTGTCACAGACTGGTTGCTGCACTTTCCTCCAATAGCCCCCCAAAGCTTCCCTTCTGTCCCAATTGATCTCCACACCAGTGAGGGGGCTTCCCTGGATGCAGGAACCTCTCTTCTTCTTCAGCTCCCTGCCAAGGGCTGCAGGTCCCTTTCCACTTCCTCTCCTCTGTCTTTTCTCTTCTTTCATCCTACCCAGTTACATGGGGATCTTTCTTGTCCTTTTAGGTGTCTGAGGTCCTCTGCTAGTGTTCATGTGGTGCTCTGTGAGAATTGTTCCATTTTTAGATGTATTCTTGATGTATTTGTGAGGAGAGATGAACTCCATGTCCTCCTACTTCTCCACCATCTTGGCAGAGTCAGATTGGGGTCCCAGGTTCAGCTCTAGAAGCCCACTTTGATGCAAGTAAGCCTTCAGCTTCTTCAATGGCCTCTGGGGCAAGGCACTGCTCCATTGTGCGAGTGAGGAGAGAAGTGAGTCTTCCACCGGGGGGCATTTACTTTTTATTTCTCTTTCAACACTTCTTGTTACCTCTGGAGAAAGTCTCAGTTGTTATTACTATGTCTTTTTCCCCGCAGCTTTATTGAGGTATAATTGGTATACAAAAAACTGCACATAATTAATATAAGCAAATTGCTGTGTTTCAACATATGTATATACTCATTTTACCATAAAAACAATCAAGGTAATAAACATATCCATTAGCCCCATTTCCATGTGTCCCTTTCTGTGTGTGTGTGTGTGTGTGTGTGTGTGTGTGTGTTTCAATTGCCTTATTTGTTATTGTTCTGTGCAGGCTCTCTATTTCTTCTTGGTTCATTCCTGGTAGGTTGTAACTTTCTAGGAGTTTATTCATTTATTCTAAGTTGTCCAATTTGTTGGAGTCCAATTGTTTATAATAGTCTCTTATAATATTTTTTATTTCTGTGACTTCAGTTGCAATGTCTGCTCTTACATTTCTGATTTTATTTACTTAAGTCATTTTTCTGCTTAGTCTAGCTAAAGGTTTGTAGATTTTAGTTATCTTAAAAAAATCAACTCTTAGTTTTGCCAGTTTCTTTCTATTGATTTCCTAGTCTCTATTCCATTTATTTCTGCTCTAATTTTTATTTAATTTTAATTATTATTTCCTTCCTTCCATTAACTTGTGCTTAGCTTATTGTTTTCCTAGTTCCTTGAGGTATAAACCTAGGTCATTTGAGATTTTTCTTCTTTTTAAAAATGTTGTCTTATCATTATAATTTTCCTTCTTAGTACTGATCACACTCAAAAAAATAGTACAGTATTTTACAGTATCCCATAACTTTTGGTATATTGTGTTTTCATTTTTCTCATGATATTTTCTATTTTCCTTTTTGATTTCTTTGACCCAATGATCATTCAAGTGTGTGTTAATTTCCATTTGTTTGTGAGTTTTGCAATTTGTTTTTGTTTTTTTTCCATTGTGTTCAGAAAATATACTCAGAATGATGTCAATCTTCTTACATTTAATGAGACTTGTTTTGTGACTCAGCATGTGATCTATCCTAGAGAATGTTCCATGTATGCTTATAAATAATATGTATTCTGTTGCTATTGAATGGAATGTTCTGTATATGTCAATTAGGTTCCATTTGGTCTAGATCATTACTCAAATTTGCTCTTTCCTTATTTATTTTCGGCCTGGGTGATCTATTCATTATTGAATGTGGGTAGTGAAGCCTTCTAATACTATTGTATTAATGTCTATTTCTCCCTTCAGATATGTCAATTACAAAATATGCTTAGGTTCTTTGATGTTTAGACTATACATATTTATAATTATTATGTCATCATGTTATATTGACCCTTTAAAATTTTGTTCTTTTTAATAAAATTTGCATTTAAGGTGTACAACATGATGATTTGATATACATATACGCAGTGAATTAATTACTACAGTCAAGCATGATAACATATCATGATGTCACATAGTTACCATATTTTTTGGGGTATGATCAGTGCACTTGAAAATTACCCTAGCAAATTTACAGCATTCAGTGCAGCATTTATTATAGTCATCATACAACATATGAGATCTCTACACATATTCATCCTATGTAATGCAACTTTGTACCCTGTGACCAATATCTCCCCATTTCCTTTACCTCTCCACCTCTGTTAACCACTGTTCTAACACTCTGCTTCTATGTATTCAGCACTAAAAATCCTATATATAAGTGAGATGATGTAGTATTTTTCTTTCTGTGTCTGGCTTATTTCACCTAGCATAACATCCTTCAGGTTCATCAATGTTGCAAATGACAAGCTAAAAAATATATACATAATTATATAAAATGATATATATCACATAAATTGACCCTTTTATTATGTAATGACCTTTGTCTGTTGTGACTTTTTTTTTTTTTTTTTTTTTGCGGTACATGGGCCTCTCACTGTTGTGGCCTCTCCCATTGCGGAGCACAGGCTCCAGACGCGCAGGCTCAGCAGTCATGGCTCACAGTCCTAGCTGCTCCATGGAATGTGGGATCTTCCCAGACCGGGGCACGAACCTGTGTCCCCTGCATCAGCAGGCAGACTCTCAACCACTGCACCACCAGGGAAGCCCAGTTGTGACATTTTTGACTTAAAGTTTATTTTGTCTAGGTATAGCTGCCTTTGCCTTCTCTTTTTTGGCTACCATTTTCATGGAGTATCTTTCTATCCATTCCTTCATTTTCAACCTATATATGTCCTTATTTCAAAGTTGAGTCTCTCATAAACAGCAAAAAATTGGGTCTTTTTAAAAAAAAATCTATTCACCTACTTTACATCTTTTGATTGATGAATTTAATCCACTTATATTTTGGGTTTCTTTTGATTCACCATAAAATATACCTAAGAGAAGGGGAAATATATTCAACCATCAAGAGAGTTAAAGATAGAGCCTGAAGCAGATGCAGTAAACTTGGAATTTCTTTGAAGTTTGTTGTTTTATCTTAAATATTCATAGAAATTTTGCATTTTACTTTATAATAAATTTGTGCTTGTATTAATGCTTTATGTCTTAATTTTGAGGAAAATTAATGGTGTAGAAAAAATCATAAGTGTATTGTGTGGCTCTCACTCCTGCTAGATACACTAATATGAAAACACAATGTACTTTATATAAGAACCATTCAATCCATTTTAGTCTTGTCACCATCAGTAGCATAGAATAATCCTTTAAAACTATTATCTCGGAGACCTTCAAGATGGCGGAGGAGTAAGACGTGGAGATCACCTTCCCCCCCACAAATACATCAGAAATACGTCTACATGTGGAACAACTCCTACACAACACCTATTGACCACTGGCAGAAGACATGACTTCCCCAAAAGGCAAGAAACTCCCCATGTACTTCGGTAGGGCAAAAGAAAAAGAAAAAACAGAGCCAAAATAATAGGGAGAGGACCTGCACCTCTGTGAGGGAGCTGTGAAGGAGGAAAAGTTTCCACACATTTAGAAGCCCCTTTACTGGTGGAGATGGGGGTGGCAGGGGGAAGCTTTGGAGCCATGGAGGAGAGCACAGCAACAGGCGTGCAGAGGGCAAAGCAGAGAGATTCCCACACAGAGGATCGGTGCTGACCAGCACTCAACAGCCTGAGAGGCTCGTCTGCTCACCTGCCACTGCGGGTTGGGGTTGGGAGCTGAGGCTCAGGCTTCGGAGGTCAGACCCAGTGAGATAACAGGGGTTGGCTGTGTGAAGAGTGCCTGGAGGGGGCTAGTGCACCACAGCTAGCCAGGAGGGAGTGCGGGAAAAAGTCTGGAACAGCCTAAGAGGCAAGAGACCATTGTTTTGGGGTGTGTGAGGAGAGGGGATTCAGAGCACTGCCTAAATGAGCTCCAGAGATGGGCGTGAGCCATGGCTATCAGCATGGACACCAGAGACTGGCATGAAACACTAAGGCTGCTGCTGCAGCCACCAAGAAGCCTGTGCTCAAGTACAGGTCACTATCCACACCTCCCCTCCTGGTAGCCTCTGCAGCCCACCACTGCCAGGGCCCTGTGGTCCAGGGACAACTTCCCTGGGAGAACACACAGCATGCCTCAGGCTGTTGCAACGTTATGGTGGCCCCTGCAGCTGCAGGGTTGTCCTGCATTCTGTACCCCTCCCTTCCCCAGACTGAGTGAGCCAGAGCCCACTAATCAGCTGCTACTTTAACCATGTCCTCTCTGAGCAAAGAACAGGCACACTCAGGGGACCTACATGCAGAGGCAGTGTTAAGTCCAAAGCTGAACCCCAGGAGCTGTGCGAACAAAGCAGCAAAAGGGAAATTTCTCCCAGCAGCCTCAGGAGCAGGGAATAAAAACTCCACAATCAACTTGATGTACCCTGCATCTGTGGAATACCTGAATAGACAACAAATCATCCCCAAATGTAAGCAGTGGACTTTGGGAGGAACTGTAGACTTGGGGTTAACATTCTGCATCTAATTTGTTTCTGGTTTTACATTTATCTTAGTTTAGGATTTAGAATTTATTATCATTGGTAGGTGAGTTTATTGATTTGGTTGCTCTCTTCCTTTTTCTATCTATCTATCTATCTATCTATCTATCTATCTATCTATATATATATATATATATATATATATATATATTTCCTTATCGTCTTATTGTGAGTGTGTATGTGTATGCCTCTTTGTGTGATTTTGTCTGTATAGCTTTGCTTTTACCATTTGTACTAGGGTTTTGTCTGTCCCTATTTTTTTCTTTTATTACTTTATATATTTTTTTAATAATTAAAAACTTTTTTGTTTTAACAATAGTTTATTTTTTATTTTATTTTATTTTACTCTTTCTTTCTTTCTTTCTTTGTCCCTTTTAATCTGAGCCATGTGACTGGGTCTTGGTGCTCTGGCTGGGAGTCAGGCCTCGGCCTCTGAAGTGGAAAAGCCGAGTTCAGGACATTGGTCCACCAGAGACTTACTGGCTCCACATAATATCAAACGTTGAAAGCTCTCCTAGAGATCTCCATCTCAATGCTAAGACCCAGGTCCATTCAACGACCAGCAAGCTACAGTGCTAAACACCATATGCCAAACAACTAGCAAGACAGGAACACAACCTCACCTATTAGCAGAGAGGACACCCAATACCAGAGAGGCTGCCTAAAATCATAAGTTCACAGACACCCCAAAACACACCACCAGACGTAGACATGCCCACCAAAAAGACAAGATCCAGCCTCATCCACTAGAACACAGGCACTAGGCCCCTCCACCAGGAAGCCTACACAACCCCTGAACCAACCTTAGCCACTGCGGGCAGACACCAAAAACAATGGGAACTACAAACTTGCAGCCAGTAAGTTAAGCAAAATGAGAAGACAGAGAAACACACAGCAGATGCAGAAGCAAGGTAAAATCCCACCAGACCAAACAAGTGAAGATGAAATAGGCAGTCTACCTGAAAAAGAATTCAGAGTAATGATAGTAAAGATGATCCAAAATCTTGGAAACAGAATGGAAAAACTACAAAAACGTTTAACAAGGACCTAGAAGAACTAAAGAACAAACAATGATGAACAACACAATATATGAAATTAAAAATTCTCTAGAAGGAAAAGAAAGCAGAATAACTGAGGCAGAAGAACGGATAAATGACCTGGAAGATAAAATAGTGGAAATAACTTCTACAGAGCAGATAACAAAAAAGAATGAAAAGAATTGAAGAGAGACTTAGAGACTTCTGGGACAACATTAAACGCACCAAGATTCAAATTATAGGGGTCTCAGAAGCAGAAGAGAAAAAGAAAGGGAATGAAAAAATATTTGAAGAGATTATAGTTGAAAACTTCCTTAATATGGGAAAGGAAATAGTCAAGTCCAGGAAGCACAGAGAGCCACATACAGGATAAATCCAAGGAGAAACAAACCAAGACACATGTTAATCAAATTATCAAAAATTAAATAACAAAGAAAAAATATTAAAAGTGGCAAGGAGAAAGCAACAAACAATATATAAGGGAATCCCCATAAGGTTAACAGATGATCTTTCAGCAGGAACTCTGCAAGCCAGAAGGGAGTAACAAGACATATTTAAAGTGATGAAAGGGGAAAAGCTATAGTAAAGATTACTCTACCCAGCAAGGATCTCATTCAGATTCGATGCAGAAATATAAACTTTTACAGACAAGCAAAAGTTAAGAGAATTCAGCACCACCAAACCAGCTTCACAGCAAATGCTAAAGGATCTTCTCTAGGAAGGAAACAGAAGAGAAGGAAAAGACCTACAATAACAAACCCAAACAATTAAGAAAATTGTAATAGGAACACACATATCAATAAGAACCTTAATGTAAATGGATTCAATGCTCCAAGTGAAAGACATAGATTGGCTGGATGGATAAAAAAAACAAGATCCATATATATGCAATCTACAAGAGACCCATTTCAGACCTAGGGACACAGACAGACTGAAAGTTAGGGGATGGAAAATGATATTCCATGCAAATGGAAATCAAAAGAAAGCTAGAGTAGCAATTCTCATATCAGAAAAAATAGACTTTAAAACAAAGACTACTACAAGAGACAAAGAAGGACACTACATAATGATCAAGGGGTCAATCAATCAAGATATAACAATTGTAAAAATTTATGCACCCAACATAGGAGCGCCTCAATACATATGGCACATGCTAACAGCCATAAAAGGAGAAATAAACAGTAACACAATCAGAGTAGGGGATTTTAACACCCCACTTTCACAAATGGTCAGATCATCCAAAATGAAAATAAATAAGGAAACACAAGCTTTAAATGATACATTAAACAACATGGACTTAATTTATATTTATGGACACTCCATCCAAAAACAACAGAATACACTTTCTTCTCAAGGGCTCATGGAACATTCTACTGGATAGATCATATCTTGGGTAACAAATCAAGACTTGGTAAATTTAAGAAAATTGAATATATATCAAGCATCTTTTCCAAACAGAATGCTATGAGACTTGATATCAATTACAGGAAAAAATTTGTAACAAATAGAAACATATGGAGGCTAAACAATAAACTACTAAATAACCAAGAGATCGCTGAAGAAATCAAAGAGGAAATCAAAAAATACCTAGCAAGAACTGACAATGAAAACACGATGACCCAAAACCTATGGGATGCAGCAAAAGCATTTCTAAGAAGGAAGTTTATAGCAATACAATCCTACCTCAAGAAACAAGAAACATCTCAAATAAACAACCTAACCTTACACCTAAAGCACTTAGTGAAAGAAGAAACCCCACCCCCCAAAAGTTAGCAGAGGAAAGAAATAATAAATATCAGATTAGAAATAAATGAAAAAGAAGTGAAGGAAACAATAGCAAAGATAAATAAAACTAAAATCTGGTTCTATGAGAAGATAAAAAAAATTGATAAACCATTAGCCAGACTCATCAAGAAAAAAGGGAGAAGTCTCAAATCAATAGAATTAGAAATGACAAAGGAGAAGTAACAACTGACACTGCAGAAATACAAAGGATCATGAGAGATTACTAGAAGCAACTATATGCCCCAAAAATGGACAACGTGGAAGAAATGGTCAAATTATTAGAAAAGCACAACATCTGAAGACTGAAGCAGGAAGAAATAGAAAATATAAACAGACCAATCACAAGCACTGAAATTGAGACCATGATTAAAAATCTTCCAGCAAACAAAAGCCCATGACCAGATGGGTTCACATGTGAATTCTATCAAACATTTAGAGAAGAGTTAACACCGATCCTTCTCAAACTCTTCCAAATATAGCAGAGGGAGGAACACTTCCAGACTCATTCCATGAGGCCACCATCACCTTGATATCAAAACCAGACAAAGATGTCACAAAGAAAGAAAACTTCAGGCCAATATCACTGATGAACATAGATGCAAAAATCCTCAAGAAAATACTAGCAAACAGAATCCAACAGCACATTAAAAGGTTCAGACACCATGATTAAGTGGGGCTTATCCCAGGAATGCAAGGATTCTTCCATATACACAAATCAATCAATGTGATAAACCATATGAACAAATTGAAGGAGATAAAGCATACGATCATCTCAATAGATTCAGAGAGAGCTTTTGACAAAATTCTACACTGCTTTATGATAAAAACCCTCCAGAAAATAGGCACAGAGGGAACTTATCTCAACATAATAAAGGCCATATATGATAAACCCACAGCCAACATCATTCTCAATGGAGAAAAACTGAAACCATTTCCTGTAAGATTAGGAACAAGACAAGGTTGCCCACTCTCACCACTATTATTCAACATAGTTTTGGAAGTTTGGGCCACAACAATTGGAGAAGAAAAAGAAACAAAAGAAATCCAAATTGGAAAAGAAGAAGTAAAGCTGTCACTATTTGCAAATGACATGATACTATACATAGAGAATCCTAAAGATGCTACCAGAAAATTACTAAAGCTAACCAATGAATTTGGTAAAGTAGCAGGATACAAAATTAATGCACAGCAATCTCTTGCACTCCTATACACTAATGATGAAAAATCTGAAAGAGAAATTAAGGAAACAGTCCCATTTACCATTGCAACAAAAAGAATAAAATGCCTAGGAATAAACTTACCTAAGGAGACAAAAGACGTGTATGCTGAAAACTACAAGACAGTGATGAAAGAAATTAAAGATGATACAAACAGATGGAGAGATATACCATGTTCTTGTATTGGAAGAATCAACATTGTGAAAATGATTATACTACACAAAGCAATCTACAGATTCAATGAAATCCCTGTCAAACTACCACTGGCATTTTTCACAGAACTAGAACAAGAAATTTCACAATTTGTATGGAAATACAATAGAACCTGAATGGCCAAAGCAATCTCAAGAAAGAAAACGAGAGCTGGAGGAATGAGGCTCCTGGACTTCAGACTATACTACAAAGCTACAGTAATCAAGAGAGTATGGTACTGGCACAAAAACAGAAATATAGATCAATGGAACAGGATAGAAAATCCAGAGATAATCCCACGCACATATGGTCACCTTATTTTTGATAAATGAGGCAAGAATATACAGTGGATAAAAGACAGCCTCTTCAATAAATGGTGCTGGGAAAACTGGACAGCTACACATAAAAGAATGAAATTAGAACACTCCCTGACACCCTACATAAAAATAAACTCAAAATGGATTAAAGATCTAAATGTAATGCCAGACACTATAAAACTCTTAGAGGAAAACATAGGCAGAACACTCTATGACATGAATCACATCAAGACCCTTTTTGACCCACCTCCTAGTGAAATGGAAATAATAACAAAAATAAACAAATGGGACCTAATGAAACTTAAAAGCTTCTGCACAGTAAAGGAAACCATAAACAAGATGAAAAGACAACCTTCAAAATGGGAGAAAATATTTGCAAATGAAGCAACTGACCAAGGGTTAATCTCCAAAATTTACAAGCAGCTCATGTAGCTCAATATTAAAAAAACAACCCAATCCAAAAATGGGCAGAAGACCTAAACAGACATTTCTCCAAAGAAGATATGCAGATTATCAACAAAAAATGAAAGGATGCTCAACATCACTAATCATTAGAGAAATGCAAATCAAAACTGCAATGAGGTATCACCTTACAGCATTCAGCATGGCCATCATTAAAATATCTACAAATAATAAATTCTGGACAGGCTGTGGAGAAAAGGGAACCCTCTTGCACTGTTGGTGGGAATGTAAATTGATACAGTCACTATGGAGAACAGTATGGAGGTTTCTTAAAAAACTAAAAATAGAACTACCATATGACCCAGCAAACCTACTACTGGGCCTATACCCTGAGAAAACCATAATTCAAAAAGATTCATGTACCACAATATTCATTGTAACACTATTTACAAATAGCCAGGACATGGAAGCAACCTTAATGTCCACTGACAGATGAATGGATAAAGAAGATGTGGCACATATATACAATGGAATATTACTCAGCCATAGAAAGAAACAAAACTGAGTTATTTGTAGTGAGGTGGATGGACCTAGAGTCTGTCATACAGAGTGAAGTAAGTCAGAAAGAGAAAAACAAATACTGTATGCTAACACATATATATGGAATCTAAAACATAATAAAATAAAAAAGGTTTTGAAGAGCCTAGGGGCAGGACAGGAATAAAGATGCAGATGTAGAGAATCGACTTGAGGACAGTAGGAGGGGGAAGGTTAAGCTGGGATGAAGTGAGAGAGTGGCATTGACATATATACAGTACCAAATGTAAAATAGCTAGCTAGTGGGAAGCAGCCACATAGCACAAGGAGATCAGCTCGGTGCTTTTTGAACACCTAAAGAGTGGGATAGGGAGGGTGGGAGGGAGATGCAAGAGGGAGAAGATATGGGGATATATGTAGATGTAAAGCTGATTCACTTTTTTATACAGCAGAAGCTAACACACCATTGTAAAGCAATTATACTCCAATAAAGATGTTTAAAAAAACCCCATAAAACTATTATTTCTATGGTATATGCTCTACACATTGGCATATTTTTGCACTTTGCAAGGAAACTTAAATTTCAAACAAAATAATCTTTTGTGCTACCATTTCTTCTAATTTAGCTTTTTAAAGTGTTATATATTTATGATAAAATAATTAAATTGCTTCAGAAATATATGAAGTAGAAAGTAGAGTCTGATCACATCCTAACTTCTTCAAGGAGGTAACACGTATATATAGACTTACAGAATCAGATTATATTTTAAATGTACTAAAGAAGCTTGCTCCTTCTGTCTTTTTTCAAGTATAGGCAATCTATAATTTATATTTTAATATTACTATGACAAATCTTAGGGAGACGTTAACTTTGTCAGGGTTTTGGAATTCAAACACATTTCTTTGGAGTCTTTGTCAAGTAAAATTCTTTGATTGTTTTTATAAAAGTTCATAAATCGTTGGTTCAGATTTCTGGAATATTCTTTCAGCTCATTATTAGTACATAGGATTAGAGAGGGCAACAAGAAAATGTAAGAAACTGACTCAGAAATATTTTATTTGAGTAGTTTAATTTTGATATACACAATGAGTTAAATCTTCTCAATATGGTATACATTTAAATATGTCAAAGTAACACAGCAATTTTTATGTTACTATGTTATTACTCAAACTACTTTTGACAGTGTACTGAAGCGACCAACAGTATCCACAATGATAAGTCATTTTCTTACACTTTCTTTTGTGACTCTTTACCTCTCTAGCAGAGATTAAAAGTATGCAAAGTATCATAACACAGTGAATTGGAATCAGATTATTTTGTTTGGAATTTTAGCTCCACCACAAATGGACACTGTATGTATCCATTTTATCATCAGTAAAACATAAATAATAACACTATTGTCACATCTTAAAGGAAATAATCCATATTATAGCCCTGAGCATATTCCCTAAAATAGATTATGGGTTTGATAATGATTGTTTTGAGTTTATTATTATTGATCATACAGATGGAAGAGAAAAAACATAATACATTTTTTAGGTTAATTTGAAAATTAGTCATAAAGATTCCAAAACAAACAAATATTATTTCCTGAAAAATGAAAATTAATTTTAGCTGGTTATCTGGATCCTGGAAATTTCTTAACATCAGAAGAAAAGAAAAGAAAAAAAAAACAATGGTCTAGCTAGTAGTTGGAATTGATAGGTCCCTCTTAAGAACTGAAATGTGACAGTCTCAAAACAAGTGACTGGTTAGGCATAGGTAACAAATGAATAGTAGCTGGGAAACAATAAATATTATTGAAGTCAAGTGAAAAAAATAATGAAACTTTCTTTTTTTCAATGTGGAAAAGATCTATATGTAACAATGGAGTGGAATCAATTTAGTAAGTGATGTGATAGAGGTATACATAGAATGACATTACAGACTAGGAGTAGTGATTCTCTGTGACTGAAGTGCAGTACACTTTGGAGAATGTGGAGGGAAATGAGACTGGATAGCTGAGTGGTAGTTGGATATTGGAAGTTCTTGAATACCAAACTAGAGTGTTAGAACTTAAATTTGTGACAAGGCATAAACGGCTGTTGAGTAGGATTTTTATATCATTTGAAATGCTGTTCTCTGGACAGCATTAACAAATTAAAACTGAGAAGGCAGGAAATTAGAGTTAGGGGTTGGAAAGCCTCAGAACAGCACATAAAGACTTCAAGTTTTGTAAACTTGATGTCTTGGGTCTTGACTATTTCACAATATTGCCATCTCAGGGCCTCCCTGGTGGCGCAGTGGTTGAGAGTCCACCTGCCGATGCAGGGGATACGGGTTCGTGCCCCGGTCTGGGAGGATCCCATATGCCGCGGAGTGGCTGGGCCCGTGAGCCGTGGCCGCTGGGCCTGCGCGTCCAGAGCCTGTGCTCCGCAACGGGAGAGGCCACAGCGGTGAGAGGCCCACGTACAGCAAAAAAAAAAAAAAAAAAATATTGCCATCTCAATATTATTTCAAAAGTCTTATCACATAGATATTAGTTCTAAAAGTGAGCAAGTGCTTAAAATGATTATTCTTAAAAAGAATAAGAATAAACTTTCTTCAAGATGCTTATAGAAAACTATTACAAATAACTAAGCTTTTACCAATATAGAAAACACACTTTTTAAGAGGAAAAATTAAGCAAATAAATAAAAATGGGTATGTATTTACTCTTGACTTTACAAAAATCATTTTTAATGACAAATATTATAACATATATAGAATTCACTTACTAGATACTTGTTGAGTACATGGTGAAGTACTGTTGAAATGTATTTAAGAGTGACAAAAGGCACCAGGAGCTTTATTTAAATAAAGGCCATATACATTGGAATAAAGGCTCTTCTCTTGATTTAGAAACAAATAGTTGTCTTGAGCTATTTGTTCTAAATATATTTGTTCTTGAAAAATGTAGCTTGTATTTTAGTTGACAAATTTTTTAGATGATAATTTTGGGTCAGACAGAAATTGTCTCTCTTAATAATAGATTAAAAATAAAATTAGGGCCTCCCTGGTGGCGCAGTGGTTGAGAGTCCGCCTGCCGATGCAGGGGATACGGGTTCGTGCCCCGGTCTGGGAGGATCCCATATGCCGTGGAGCGGCTGGGCCCGTGAGCCATGGCCGCGGAGCCTGCACATCCGGAGCCTGTGCTCCGCAATGGGGGAGGCCACAACAGTGAGAGGCCCGCATACCGCAAAAAAAAAAAAAATAAAATAAAATAAAATTAAATTAAATTAAATTAAACATAACTCTCAGAGATTAGAAAAAAAGGAGAAAGGTATTTCTTAGATAGATTCATAGGAAGAGATAGATACATGGAATTTCAAATTGTATTGGAAAGAAAAGGTGATTCCCCAAAAGTCATAGATTTTTGTATTTCTTATTTTCTTTTATTAAAAATAACAATAAAGAATTATTAGATCACAGATTTTAAAGTAGTCTGAAAGTGTTAACTGACAACTACCCCTATATTTGAGAATTTTTAAAATGCTGGACAAAATATAAAAAACTGCAATATAACAGTGTGGAGCCTGTAGTTTTAGTTGGTGTATAGAAATGCACCTAGGAATTTTATATCTATAAGTTTAACTTTTACAGTAGAGATATACCAGTACAGAATCTACAAAATTAATTGGTAAACACTGATAAGAGCATTTATAATAACTATCATGAGTTCACACAAAATAAGTTCTCTCATTTTTTCTTCTACTTTTATAAAAAACAGTGATGGGTATGATACTGTGTAAGAGAGAGTAAGAATCGACTATAATTTATTTTGCATTAATATAATTTTTGATTCTGCTTTATTTGAGAGCCATCAAAAAACTAGGAAAAGGGCTTCCCTGGTGGCGCAGTGGTTGAGAGTCTGCCTGCTGGTGCAGGGGACACGGGTTCGGGCCCTGGTCTGGGAGGATCCCACATGCCGTGGGAGCAACTGGGCCTGTGAGCCACAGCTACTGAGCCTGCGCATCTGGAGCCTGTGCTCCAGCAACAAAGGAGGCCTCGATAGTGAGAGGCCCGCGCACTGCAATGAAGAGTGACCCCCCGCTTGCCGCAACTAGAGAAAGCCCTCGCACAGAAGTGAAGAACCAACATAGCCAAAAATAAATAAATAAACAAATGTGGGTTTAAAAAAAAAATTTAAAAAAAAAACTGGAAATAATAACAGTCCTTTATGTTCTAGGTAAAGGGTATATGGTTATTCATTGTATGTACTAGTTTAAAAAAAAAAACTAGGAAAAGAAAGTATAGATAACACTACTTATATAGGCTAACACAATGAGCTAGGATTTGATTTTCAAATTACAGATAATGATACATTAGTGAATTCTGAAATCAATTTTGTGGGTCAAGACCTGTATTTAAAAAAAAGTAATACAGAAGAATAGGATACCATAGTAATAAAGAGAAAATATAAGTATAAGTATTATTTCATAATCTTTTATTTAGTTGTGTGTGTCCAGAGATGAGATATAAAATTCATAGCTTAGTGTAGATTGTGGATGAAAATGCTTGAAAAACCTGAGCTAAAGAGTCACACTCAGAAAATGGTTATCAATGTATCTGTCAACCTGAGGTAGAGTTCCACAGGAGAGTCCACTGGGGTCAACCCTGAGTGCAGGTGTATTTTAGCATTTTGTCTATGTCTCAGATAATGAAAAGTAGAACACATTTTGCTAACAATGTCTAATAGGGGGATGGTAAAGTACCAGAACCTTCGAATAGAGAACTGAGGTTTCATACTGCCTTTGAACATTGATAAACTGATCCAAGTGAAGTACTTTTTCAAATTTTGGCTACATATTGGGAAAGATATGAGAGCTATAATTTTCTAATTACCTAAAAATAAGGCAGGGTTTCATAGGATTTGCAACTGAGCCAAGACAAACGTTTTAGTGATTTTAAAAGTGGTGTCTAATTTACTTATGCATTAGTAAAAAATGATAAGCAAGAGTATATAGAACTTTACATTAAACATTTTTTTTTCTAGAACATGCATTTGGAATCATTAACAATTATATTCTGATCTCAATACCATGTATTATATACAGGTAGAACTCTGGGAATTTATAAAATTAGCTAATATATTAATTTCAGAGAGGTTAAAAGAGTATGCCCTATATATCACTGAAAGGCTTCAGTTGTCTTCGTAGAATTCAGTCTCTTATTACTTCTGAGCTACTATAGAATATACATTAGATATGAATGATTTACACAATTGAGATTATGATTGATATTGTTCTCATGGATGCCTTTTCAATGAAAAAAAATTTTTTCCTCAGTCGAACAAATATAGGTCCTAACAGAAGCCAGTGTATGTTTCTTCATTTGAGATTCTGATGTAAAGTTCTTATTGAAATATCATGATAGCTCAATGGAGATTCTTTTTACTGTATATCTTTTCCCTCACTTTCTTGGAGGTAAATTAGAAGAAAACAACTTTCATTTGTGGAGCCAGGCTAACAATAATGTTATGATTTCACTCTGGTCCAGTACACTAGAATAAATAAGTTATCTACTACCACTTACCTCGCTACATGATTAATTACAGGAGCAAAGTTGGTTGGCCCATACAGTTGTACAGATTTCAGACTCCTATAATAAGCCTCCATGACACCCTCAATGCCATCACAGTAGGGGTTTCGAGGGTTCCCATTCTGTAGAAAGTTACAGGCAAAAAAAAAAGTAAAGAATGAATAGTGTCTGTAAAACTCAATTAAAAAAGAGAATGATACAGGTTCATACTCATAAAGCTTTTTTGGATGAAAACTCAGTTATAGATTTATAATAGCAAAACATAATAATAAATTAAGTGATCAACATAGATTACATTTAAATAGATTGTGATATGAGGTAATGTGCAATCATTAAAAATGGATACTTTTCAACTAAAGGGCAGGAGAAAATTCTAAATAATCTTGAGAAGCTGAATATAATGACATTTTACAATTAATAATGTCTTATTTATACACAGGTCTGTGTACATACAGAGATAAACATATAAAAATCTAAAAAGAAGGAAACAAAATGCTAAATTTGTTACCTCTGAGTAGTTATAAATTGTTGATTTTTATTTCATTGTTTAGACTATTCTTTTTCCAAGTTTTCTGCAGTGACATGTATTCAAATCAGAAAAATAATTCTATCAATTCAAACCGTTTTACTTTATAGAAGCAAAAATGTAAACTATCTGCCATATGCACATTTTCAGGCCACAATTAATAACCCCAACTAAAGAAGCAATCAGAGGGAATGTAATTTGGTGTGAGTAGCATCAAGACAAGGTAAAGGGAAAAGAATCAAAGAAACATATCCATATTGTTCAAGGGAATTGGAGCTTAACACCGGAGTTCTCATTCTGCAGATAGTAACCCAGAAGGGCAACTTTAAACCTGGAGACCTAGTCTAGCTTTCTCATACTTTGAATGCTCTATTAGGTTTAATTCTCCTAGTCCAGCTTCCACAAATAACACAAATAAGGCAGTGTTATCTATTGCTATGTAGTAAATTATCCCTAAAGTTAGTGTCTTAAAATAGTAGGCATTTATAACCCCACACATTTTTTTAGGTGTCAAGAATCCAGAAGCAGCTTAGCCAGGTGATTCTTGCTCAGGATCTCTCAAGAGCTTGAAATCAAGAAGCCAACATGGGCTGCAGTCATCTGAAAGCCTGACCAGAGTTGGAGGATCTGCTTCTAAGAAGGCTCACTTACATGGTTTGCTGGCAGTAGGTCAACACGAACTCTGCATAGGGCTGCTTTAGTGTTCCAACAACATGGCAGCTAACTTCCCCAAAATGAGTGATCCGAGAGAGAGAGAGAGAGCAAGGAGGAAGCTCCAATAAGCTCCTAGTCTTATAAGTTGCATAGCATTACTTCTACTTTCATCTATTTGTTAGAAATGAGTCACTAAGTGTAGCCCATACTCAAGGGAAGATGAATGAGGTTCCACCTCTGGAAGGGGGTAATATAAAAAAATTTGTAGCTCTATTTTAAAACACTAGGTACAGTGACCATGCTTAAACATAGTCAGCAGTAATTTTAGCATGTAAGTTTTTACCTGAACAATCAAAAGTGACTAGCAATTTATAACTTAAATTTGATGAATTCTATATACTAAGCTTTATATTAAAATATTTACATACATTATATAACTTTTATAGTATAACAACCTAAAAAAGTAGATAAAATGCTATTATTATTCTCACTTTACAGATGAGGCACTGAGAGCTTAGATATTGTGCCCAAAGTCATGCTACACCAGTAACAGAGACATTTCCAGAGCCCCATCTCTTAACCACCAGTACACCACCATATTACAAAATCCTAAGCATTTTGAAAGACTGAGGATCTTAGGGAACTAAGTCAGATGTTACCAACCATTTCAATTTTGTCATTTGTGAAAGAAGGATTTATAACCATTGTCCTTTTAATTTTGTCTTTTTATTCAAACTTTTTATTTTTATCTCATGTAAAATTTTAAGACATAAAAATAATAAAAGAACTCTTTAAATTATAAAATTGCCTACAGGAATTGATTGAAATTAAAATGTGAAAGTTTAATATTTAGCACAAAGCAGTGACTAGTTGGTTTTGATGTTAATCTGAGCTGACCTTTAATTAACCTTCCTTTTAATAAAATTTTATGGTGTTCTATCTCTTGATAAGGTATAAAGCTAATTAAAATTAAAACTCATCACAGATTTTGGGCATATAAAAATGTATTATATATCTGCCTTAAGGGAACAATTACACACCAGGATAGTTCTGAGTTACTTTTTGATCAGCATTTTAACATTTTGACTGGAGGTATTTATATTTCTATAAAATTATGAATTTCCTTTATTCCTCTGGAAATAATAAAGTCACCATTTTCCCCACCATTTCATTTATCTCGATTAGAAAGATTTTATAAATCTTAAAAAAAAAACATTTCTTAAAATAATTATGTGGAGAATTAGTTTTTGCTTGTTATGACAAATAAAAATAAGCTTATGTGTGGCTCTAACACAAAAGTAAAACAGAATGTTTTTGAAAATAAGTACATTCAATTTTGTTGTTTATTAATGAAGAGGGCAGTGGATGCCCAATTTTATATTTCCTTTTTAATTAACAAATTTTCAAATTCTGAAATAATGAATGTTAATTTGTAGAACACATAGAAAGTATAAAGAACAAAATTCAAAATGAGCAATAATCCCACACACAGACTTAAGTGAGGAGTGTCCAGCTCTCACCAGTTTTTTCCCTTCATTTGGCTTCCTGAGGGATTGTAATGGAGATTTAGATTCAGTTCTGGAAGTGAGGCTCATAGTCTCTGTTGCTACCTATAGCCTATAACAATTTTCAGCGGGGCTAACATGTTGCAAAATGCTGAAGAGAGCTGTTAGGAGCTGTTGCTTTACTCTTTGAAATGTATCTGTAGCTGCCCAGAGACTGACTGCCTACTACAGGGGAAAGTTGAGGGAATTCTCCCTTTTATTCAATAAACAAATATCTATTGAGCTTCTATTTTCTGCATGCAGTCTTAAAGACTTTGGTGATTATACTGTTGAATTTAGTTGGAAGAAAATGTGTACACATAAATATTAAATTGCTAGATTTCTATAAATGCCAAAATAAGTGAAAAGTATGCCAGTGATTTTAGATATTTGGTAGGAGAAATCACTTGGACAGATGTAGCATTTCTCTCTATTGATCAACACAGAAGAACTTCTTTTATGGGTCACTGGCTACATGCCCATTAGAAATACTTCCTCTAAAGCCCTACGCTATAAGGAGTCATCAAGAATCATCATGAGACATGACATTCTTTCCACAACCAACAGTGCTAATGTGGTGATATTAGTATATTTTCCCTTTCTTTTTCCATTCCCTTTTCTTTTTCCACCATATCTATTCTTACACATATTTCAAATGAAAAGCTGGGGTTTATACCTTAAATCCTTTTGATTGAGTAAAGCTCAATTTCAACATCTGTGCTAGCCTCAAACTCACAATTAGGGATTTAAACATTTTTTTTAAAGGCCTCCCTTGCTATCTGAAAGATTATTTTAATTTGGTGTGATACACAGATTAATGATTGTGAATACATATCACAAATTCTTACCATGGAAATATGAGGGTTTGGTAATATTAGGTAGTACACTAATTGCCAGATTGACATGGACTGAAGTTTTTCTATTTGCCATTTTCAGCACCTACAGATAAACATTGCAGTTATTTAGGCTGAAGTTAACACAAAAATCAAATGGAGCACTATCTCTCTGAAGACATACTTAACCTTTGCCTTTCTTACTTATTCAAGAAAACAAAAGTGCTTTGAAAAAAATTAAAGTCACATAATTATTAGGTAACATTAAAGGTGAGGCGTTATCATCATCATTGATATTATCATTGTTGTTTCATCAATTTTAGAAACTATTTTTCATGAATTTAAAGGGGCATGATCTCTATCCTATAAATATTTGAGTTGGGTTGAAAGAATCTTTTAAGATGCAAATAATAAAAATGTCCCTCCTTTGCATAGGTTTGGTTACAAGGAATGAATGTGGAGGTAGGAAAAGCAGAAAATTAGAGAGTGAAAAAGGAAAAAAAAAATCATACACAAAGGTGAGACGAAACTTATGGAAGGAAAATTAATCAATATCATTTAGTTTAACATAATTATTCCTTTTCTTAAGCCTTAAAATAGTTCATGACCTTTTTCCTGAGGCACTTAAGACTCAGGAGCACATGAGTGATTTTCATGTCTTATAAGTTTCTGGGAGAATTTAATTCTCTAAGACACAACAAAATCCCAACAGATATTCATTTTTATATGACATTGGTGGTTGTGGCATGTGGGCTATTTCACAGAGGAAGAATTAAAACCTCCAGCAACCTTCCCCAAAATTGTGTGGAATAGAAAAAGCAAGAATAAGTATAGGAAAAAAAGTTAAAATATAGCTCTTAAAATATATTTAAGGAAGTTGAAGTCTAATCATATGAAAGCTTCTGGGGGGGGTATGTGTGTGTATATATATATATATATACATATATATATACATATATATATATATGTATAAAAATACATAATGGTGTTCATAAAGGACATATCTGAGATGTGGGATTATTACAGATGCTTTTATAAAAAGTGGTTTAGTAGTGGTTAAGAATGTGGATTCTAAAATAAGACTGACCTGGGTTCAAGTCCTGTCCTCTGTAATCCTGATTAACTTCTGTGACTCTGAGCTAACTTATACAACTCCTGGGGGTACTCTTTTCACTGTATTTAATATGAGTGGCTCTTAATAGACTAGTGTGATGTGACAGTTGTTATATACCTACCCGATAAGAATTTTATGAAGATTATATAAGAAATGAGTATAAAGTACCTGGCTTGATACTCAGTAATTACTTAATAAATGATTTCATTATTGTTTATTTCTATTTTTCTTGCAGAACTTAAAAAAATATATATTACTTTTGTAACAAGAATAAAAACAACAAAAAAAGACTTAAAAAATATTGGGCATGGAAGAGTTTACTTTTACAATATATAGAGTAGGGTAGGGAGGAATTTCTATTAGGAAAATCTAAATTTTTTTCCAAAATAATATCTAACCATTCCTCCATTGAGTTTCACATTATTTCATTAGAAAGCGCAAGTGAGAATAAGACTGATTAGGAGTATAAGCACCATCTGTGTGAAATTTATTTTAAAGGTAGAATGTAGTACATTGCTTATTTGTAATAATATAGCAGGAGTAGATTTATGTAAATTAAACAATAGAAAAAAATATTTATTCCAGTCATATTTACTCCATTATATTGAAACCATAATTAATTATAGCCATAATTATTGCTTCACATTTGAAAAAAATTCCAGCCATAACTAATCCTTTATATTTGAAAAGAAATGACATTTAGAAGATGGAAGATTAAGGATAGCTACACATTCTTTGATACCCCTCCCATTGAGAGGTGTTCCCCTACCTTGAAACTGGGATCAACTTAGTGACTTGCTTGACTAAGAGAATGTAGGAGAAATAACTTTCTGGGACTTCCAATGCCCTGCAGTTTCCGCCCCAACCTTTTAGAATACTCACTCTGGGAAAGCTGGTTGCTGTGTAAGAAATATGACTACCTTGAGACCACTACACTATGATGAAGTCTGTGATAACCATATGGACAAGTTGTATGTAGAATGAAGGAAAGATGCCTAGACAACCCAGCTATTTCAGCCATCCTAGCTTAGGCATCAGACATAAGCTAATGAGCCATCTTAGGGGACATACTAGTTCCAGGAGATATGACATGGAGAAGAACTGAGGAATCTAACCAACAGCCAAAATAAAACTCAGATATATGGCTCTAGAAGAACAATTCCAACCATCTCTAGCCAATCAAGGCATCCCAGGTGAGGCCCCAGACATCCTGAAGAATGTACCATCCCCCATTGTATTCCACTCAAATTCCTGACCCACAAATCACGAATATAACAGAAGGTGTTATGCAGCAATAGATAACCAGAATAGGGCTCCTGTTTATTGATCAGATGCACTTTAGGTAGATTTACTGATAATCTACTTAACTGTCTTTTTTCCCATTAATATCACACTCCTAAATTAATCATTCACCAAAATTAAGCTGAGTGTATAGTCATAAGAAGTTGCTACATGAGTAATTAAAGCATAAGCAGCAAGCCAATTAAAAGATCCAACATTTTTTTTCAAAATATCAATTCTTTCAATGTATTCTTACCAAAGCAAACTCATGAGATATCCTTCCATCTGGAGGCAGTTTTGCACCAAAACCTAAAGCTGGGAACATTTTATCACTGTCATAATCTTGAACGATTTCTCCCACTGCTTTCAGTGCCATACCATAGGCATTCAGTTGATAAGGATTCATATAGTGGAGAGAAGTGGGTTGGGTAGGGTTGCCTGATGACAGAAAAAAACATTTCAAACGTGAGTGATCAGGTTAAACATATAATTTTTTGGACATATTTCTTGATATCTATTTCAGGTTTAAATATTAAAAATCATGTTTTCTGCTTACATTCATAGTATGTTAAATATCTTCTTTTGGATAAATATTGACATAGAGATATTTATTAAATTAGATCAGATATGTAGAAAGTTTCCCAAAGATATGCTAAAGCATATGTAGATTTCTTCAAAAATTATTTCTCATTGTCAATGTCACAGGCTATTATTGAGTTTCAGCCACAGAAGCATAAAAGTATTTTTGTTAATCGTATTTTATTGTAATCTTTATTTTTTAAAATTGTGTGCCTTTGGTTTGAATCCTTATGCTATAATCAGAGGACCCAACTTTTGTAATAGGCTTCAATAATTATGAGGCCTTCCTAAAGTTGTATCACAAACATAAATTGAATATTTGAGACATATCTTAATTTAATCACTTGAAAAGAGGAGAGTGTAGAGATTTTCAAATTCATGCTAATTAAATATCTAGAGCTGAAAAATTATTCAGAGTTTCTAACTAGACATTTAGCTAGGAGTCAAAAGGCTCGAAGTCGGGTCTTGCCATTTGCAGGACAACTATATAATTACTATGATAAATCCTACCACCGTATTTACTGGGAAGACAAAATAAGATTATGTGTGTGAAAGTGATTAAAAATTATAAAGTACCATAGAAATGTAAAGTTTAACTACTACTGTTATTATTGTCTAGGTCATCCACAAATGTAGGATGTTTCATTTGAATGAGTATGAGAGAGAAAGTAATATATGTACTACCACTCAAACACATTGAGATTCACATTCAGTTGCCCTAATTATCAGCACAAAGGCAGCCCGAAAATCCCTTTAGTTTCTTAAGTGAAAATGGAAATTAAATGGGACTTGTAACAGCTCATAAAGCTCAATTCTACATTAAAACATTGTCCAAAGAAGAAATGCCTCAAGGCATAGTTCTTTTTTGATAGGGAAAAAATAATAATAAGCACTTGAGATCCAGAGAGAAACAAAATAAAGATCTCCCTTTGGTTTATAATGTATATAATAATGCCCAGACCAATTTTGGTTTCAAGATAATTCATTGCGTACATGCATTTATATTTCCAAAGGGTTATAAGCATTCAAGAGCCAAATGACAAAATTTCTTTAAAAAGTGTCTTCTGACCAAGATGGGCCTTAGTGTTCCCCTCAGCTTGCCTAAACTTAAGAAAGGTTTCTCCTGACTATAAATCCCTGACCTCCTGTTTCTTAGAACATTTACTTTAGAAAACTTGAAATTGTGAATTCCTTCTCTGTTCCTTTGAGATGTAAATCTTCTACAATCCAAGAAGGTCTTCTTCAGGGACCTGGGAGCCATCCCTTTGAAATGTAATCACCAAGAAAAATATCACCTCTGTTGCCTAGTCTCTATGGGAGAGCAGGAGCCTACCTTCAGTAAGTGCTAATTTAGTAAACACAGATGGCCTAATCACACAGACCAATTTCCCCTCCAATCTCTCAGTACTTTTCCACTAGCTCATCACAACACTTAAAAACCCTCTCACCTTTTGCTTTGGAGGAATTGAGTTCAATTTCTTTCATTGCAATAGCTTTGATTTCTATTGCAAAAATCCTGAAACAAGCCTTCCTTGCCTGTTTAAATTATCTGGTGCAATTTTTCTTTGACAGTTCTTTCTAAAGCAGGGATTTTGCCTCTTGTTCAAAAGCCTACCGGAGCCATAGATAAACGATACCACGACTAAGTTGTTATTTAACACAGCTCTCAAGTGTAAGAAGAATTGTTACCCATCGCTTGCAATATGCAACTAATTCTATTTCTCTAAGAAAACCACAGCTTAAAGCTAAAATAAAAAAGCTACTAATACCCCAGCGTATCTAAACATCTTAGCCTATCATGCACAGCAGCGCCCAATCCTACCCATTCAAAGATGTTCCTTATCTCTTTGTAGCATCTTCATCCAGACCAATCTCTTCACTATACCACTAATGATGTTTTCTTTTCCATCCCTAACTCTCACTTTGCCACCTTATCCTGAAATTCACTTTCTCCTCCTCCAGCTTATGTCTCACATGTATCAGACAACCTTCCTTATTTATTCCAGCCCTTATTGTCTTTCCTCTCCTACTCTTATGCTCTTGTGTTCCATATCACAAAATTTGGCAATTCCTTGAATCTGGGACCATATTTGTACCAGCTCTGTAACAGCAGCAATGCATATGGAAAAATGAACTTTTAGTAGGTTGGTAACATTGAGTTATCAGCTAATAACAATAATAATTATAATAGTATGGAATGTAACATGAACTTACTTCATATCTCACGTAATCCCTTTTCAACAAACCTATGACATGGGTACTTTTATTACACCTATTTTTCAGATCAAATAATTTTCAGATTAAATAACTTGACCAAATCACACGGTAATAATTGGTCAAACTAAAATATGAATCTAGGCAGATTCCATAGCCCTTATTCTTAGTTATAACTGTTTGCTTAAAGGATTTTGAAATATTTTAAACCCTGAATATTTTCAAACATATCTGATTTTATTTTAAAGGTACACTATGCCTTAAAAAAAAAAAAACTTGAATATGCTTTTTTTTTTTTTGCGGTACGCGGGTCTCTCACTGTTGTGGCCTCTCCCGTTGCGGAGCACAGGCTCCGGACGCGCAGGCTCAGCGGCCATGGCTCACGGGCCTAGCCACTCCGCGGCATGTGGTATCTTCCTGGACTGGGGCACGAACCCATGTCCCCTGCATCGGCAGGTGGACTCTCAACCAATGTGTCACCAGGGAAGCCCTTGAATAGGCTCTTTTAAAAAAAACTTCATTGAGATATAATTCATATAACTTATAGTTAACCCATTTAACATGTACAATTCAATTATTTTAAGTATATTTACAAATAAGCAGAACCATCAATACAGTCAATTTTAGAACATTTTCATCACCTCAAAAAATGTACTTATTTACAATCATTCCCTTATTACTCCATCCAGCCCAGCACTAAACAATGACTAATCTACTTTCTGTCTCTTTAATTTGCCTATTCTGGACATTTCATATAAATAGAATTACACAGTATGTGGTCAATTGTGACTAGGTTTCACTTAGTACAGTGATTTCAAGGTTCATCTGTGTTGGTACTTCATATTTCATTCCTGTTTATTGCTGAATAATATTCCATTGTATGAATATACCACATTTTAAAATCAGTTTATCAGTTGATGGACATTTGGATGGTTTCCACATTTTGGCTATTATGCTGCTATAAACACTCATGTACAAACTTCTGTGTGGATATATGTTTCCATGTCTCTTGCATATATATCAAGGGTGGAACTGCTGGGTCATATGGTAACTCTATGTTTAACAACTTGAAGAACTGCCAGAGTCTTCCAAAGTGGCTGCACTATTTTACATTCTCATCAGCAGTATATGAGGGTTCCAACTTCTTCACATGCTCACAACGCTTATTGTTTTCTGACTTTTGGATTATAGTCATCCTAGTGGGTGTGAAATAGTATCTCATTATGATTTTGATTTGCGTTTCCTGATATGTAAGTATGCCAAGTACCTTTTCATGTGCTTACTGGTCATTTGTATAGCTTTTCTGAATAACTGGAATACCACTTTTAATTGGGTTGTCTGTTTTCGAGTTATAAGAGTTCTTTATACATTCTAGATACAAGTCCTCTATGAGATATTTGATTTGCTAATATTTTATTCCATTCTAAGGTTTGTTTTTTCACTTTGTTAATTATGTTCTATGGAGCATAAAGAAGTTTTAATTTTGATGGAGTTCAATTTATTTATTTTTTACTCTTGTTGCTCATGTGTTTGGTGTCATATCTAAGAATCAATTGTCAAACCCAAGGTCATGAAGATATATCCCTATGTTTTCTTCTAATAGCTTTATAATTTTAACCCTTACATTTAGATTTTTGATCTATTAAGGGTCCAACCACATTCTTTTGCCTGTGGCTATCCAGTTGTCCCAGTGTCATTTGTTGGAGAGTCTATTCTTCCCCCATTGAATTATCTTGGTACCCTTCTCAAAATCAGTTAACCTTAGATGCATGGGTTTATTTCTGGAATCTCAATTCTATTTCATTGATTGATATATCTATCTTTATGCCAGACCTACACTGCCTTGATTACTGTTGCTTTGTACTAAGTTTCAAAAATGAGTATGAATCTTCCTACTTTGTTCTATTTTTTTAAATCTGCTTTGGTTCTTCTGGGCCCCTTTAAATTCCAAATGAATTTTTGGGTCAGTTATCCATTTCTTCAAAAAAGATCTTTCAGATTTTGATAGAAATTACAGTGAATCTGTCAATCTCTTTGGAAAATATTGCCATCTTAACAATGTTGAATTTCCTAATCAATGAATGTGGCATATGTTTCAACTAATTTAGATCTTTAATTTCTTTCAAAAAATTTTCAGAATATAATTTTAGGGTATAAGTTTTGCACTCACTTTGTTAAATTTATTCCTAAGTACTATATGCCTTTTGATACTATTGTAAATGGAACTGTTTTCTTATTTTCATATTGTTCATTGGAAGTGTATAGAGAAAGAATTGATTTTTATATATGGATCTTCCATCCTTCAATCTCGCTGAATCATTTAATAGTTCTAATAGATTTTTTAGTGGATTCCTTAGGATTTTCTACATAAAAGATTATGTCATCTGCAAATAAAAATAGTTTTACCTCTTCCTTTCCAATCTGGATGTCTTTTATTTTTTTTCTTGCCTAATTGCCCTGGCCTCCAGTACAATGTAAAATAGAAGTAGCAAGAGCAGACATCCTTGTCTTTTTCCTCATCTTAAGGTGAAAGCATCCAGCTTTTCACCCTTAAGTATGATGTTGGCTATAGGTTTTTATATTTTCCCTTCATAAGGTTAGTAAGTCACTTTCTATTCCTAGTTCATGTGGTTTTATTAAAAAGTATGTTGGACTTTGTCAAATTCTTTTTCTATATCAATTGACGTGACCATGTGGTTTTTACATTTTCTTCTATTGGTACAGTGTATGCCATTATTTGATTTTTGAATATTAAGTCAACCTTGCATTCCTGGGATAAATTTTAATTGGTCAGGGCATATAATTCTCTACATATGCTGCTGGATTCAGTTTGCTAGTATTTTGTTAAGGGTTTTATATCCATAAAAGATATTGTTCTTTAGTTTTTCTTACAATGCTTTTGTCTGGTTTGGGTATCAAAGTAATACCTCTTAAAATGAGTTGGAAATTGTTCCTTCCTCTTCCACTTTTGGAAAGTGCTCCTTCCTCTTCTTCTTCCAATTTGTGAAGAATTGGCATTAATTCCTCTTTAAATAGAGTTCATCAGTGAAGCTGTCTACACCTGGGTTCACATAAACTTTGTGGATAGTTTTTAAGTTACTAATTCAATCTCTATTATGGATCTGTTCAGATTGTCTATTTTCTTAAGTCAGTTTCAGTAGTTTGTATCATTGTATTGAATAAATTCTCACCCTTCTAGTGGTGCTAATGTTCATCAATAAATGAAAGCTAGCATTTTAATCCAGTTGGATTTTGGTGTATATGTTTCCTATATTACTGAATAAAACACATGTGTAAAAATCATTAACTTGAAGCCACAATATTGGAGAATAAATTTATCATGTAGTCAAAGATAAGCTAAATTAGAATTTGGTCTCCTCATCTCTATTTGTAACTCTACTGCCAACAAGTCAAAATGTGTTGATTAGTAAAAGGATTTTTCTAGATCTGAGTTTTCTTATTTGTATAAGAGGATGATGGTTGGAGTAAGTGATCTCTTACCTAAAAATTCTATTATTTTGTGAAATGTGAGTGAATACGAGAGAAATGTGAAGTGAATTTAATGTGAGAGTTACAGTACAATAAATAATTTGAAAAGAAAACTAGATAAATATATAAACTAATGGCAACTTCTGGTAAAAGTTAAAATATGAGACTCAAGGGTGTGGTGAAAAGGGAACCCTCCTGCACTGTTGGTGGGAATGTAAATGGAAACAGCCACTATGGAAAACACTATGGAGGTTCCTTAAAAATCTAAAAATAGAACTACCATATGACACAGCAATACCACTACTGGGCATATACCCTGAGAAAACCATAATTCAAAGAGACATATACCACAATGTTCACTGCAGCACTATTTACAATAGCTAGGACAGGGAAGCAACCTAAATATCCATCAACAGATGAATGGATAAAGAAGATGTGGCAAATATATACAATGGAATATTACTCAGCCATAAAAGGAAACGAAATTGAACTATTTGTAGTGAATTGGATGGGTCTAGAGTGTGTCATACAGAGTGAAGTAAGTCAGAAAGAGCAAAACAAATACCGTATGCTAACACCTATATATGGAATCTAAAAAAAAAAAAAAAAGGTCATGAGGAACCTAGGGGTAAGACAGTAATAAAGACACAGACCTACTAGAGAATGGACTTGAGGATATGGAGAGGGGGGAGGGTAAGCCATGACAAAGTGAGAGAGGGGCATGGACTTATATACACTACCAAATGTAAAATAGATAGCTAGTGGGAAGGAGCTACATAGCACAGGGAGCTCAGCTCAGTGGTTTGTGACCACCTAGAGGGGTGGGATAGGGAGGGTGGGAGGGAGGGAGTCACAAGAGGGAAGAGATATGGGAACATATGTATATGTATAACTCATTCACTTTGTTATAAAGCAGAAACTAACACACCATTGTAAAGCAATTATACTCCAATAAAGATGTTAAAAAAAAAGATGTGGCATATATACATACAATGGAATATTACTCAGCCATAAAAAGAAATGAAATTGAGTTATTTGTAGTGAAGTGGATATACCTACAGTCTGTCATACAGAATTAAGTAAGTCAGAAAGAGAAAAACAAATACCATATGCTAACACATATATATGGAATCTAAAAAAAAAATGGTACAGATGAACCTAGTTGCAGGGCAGGAATAAAGATGTAGACATAGAGAATGGACTGGAGGACACAGGGTGTGGGGGGAAGCTGGGGCAAAGTGAGAGTAGCATTGACATATAAACACTACCGAATGTAAAATAGTTAGCTAGTGGGAAGAAGCAGCATAGCACAGGGAGATCAGCTCGGTGTTTTGCGATGACCTAGAGGGGTGGGATAGGGAGGACAGGAGGGAGGCTCAAGAGGGAGGGGATTTGGGGACATATGTATGCATATGGCTGATTCACTTTTGAGTACAACAGAAACGAACGTAGTATTGTGAAGCAATTATACGCCAGTAGAGAGCTAGTAAAAAAAAAAATGATAATAATAAGACTCATGTTCTTATGATACATAATAACTGATTTTAAATGATTGTTCTGTTTGAAACAAAGTTACTTCAAAATAAAGTTAAAAGTCCACTCTCCTTTCTTAAAATGTTTGATATACAAATTGGGAATATCCATACATGGGGTGTTATATGATGGTCCATCTAAATTAATTAAATATAAATGTGTTAACATAAGTAATTCTTAAAAATAATTGAGTAAAAGTAAAGTAAGCTGCTACTGTACATGTACTTGAATTACATTTGTATAAATTAATACACAGAAAAGTAGTATAAAAATGAGGATTATAGTTAGACACACTGCAGAACTGTAGTTATGCATGGAGAAGAAGGGAGTGTAGAAAAATGGGGCAGGGTACACAATGAGCTTAACTAGATCTAAATTTTTCCTTTTAAAAATATGTAAAACATAAAAGACAATATTTCAATATTTAATAAATTTGAATGGGACTATTATGTGCTTTTGTTTTGTTTCTTATAGTCTTTTGTATATCTGAACTATTTCATAATATTGAAAAAAGAGAAGTTATCTGAATTTTATAGGAAACACTTCAGAAGTATGTATTCGTGGAAAGAAAACATCTAAACCTCATGAAAATAAATATATATATTTTAATGTAATTGCTGATAATTTTTATTATGGGATAGTCATAATACTCACCATTTGATGCAGTAAAATCAATAGCCACTGTGAAATTGATTTGTGTTCTAAAATATAAGTAAATTAGAATCATTAATAACTGAATAACCTCATACAAAAGTTTGATTTCCAGTTTTGTTATATTTTTAACATCACTAAATTTCTTAAATTACTAGCAACTATGTTACAGCACACACTGAATAGTATCACTTAGGCAGTTTTACAAGCTAAGAACCTGGCAAAATACCTTTACGATCATGCAACTGTAAAATACAAAATAAAGCATCAGGAATAAAAATAGCTCCCAGTTGAAAGCACAATAACTAAGTGAGGAGCTCATAATGAAGTCAGACTATAAATAATTATTTGCCAGTCTCCAATGTCAACATTTATTATTAATTTGTTTTCAAAACTATTCTGTAGTCGATGTGAAATTATTATGTCCTTAAAAGTATGGCATTGCTAAAATAATGTCTAATTATATCGTTCCTTAAACTAATTCCAACAATCCTGAAAACACAGGATTTTCTTTGGCTTTCTTCAGAACTCAAGTATTTCAAATACTGATCAGTGCTCAGTGCTCACAGCATTCCTGTGTACTTGTGTGTATTTATAGATATGGATAAATATTTATATAGATGGAATTGTTATATATACTTAAAAATTTAAGCACATGGTAGTTACCCAAAATTATTTTACTGTATTAGCGTTTTTTTTTTTCTTTTTTTTTCCTGGTAGAAACCAAGGAAGTGGCATTCACATTAAAAATTCACTCTTTTGGATATACCTCTAAGTCTTTCTATATGTAATTTCACTTTCTCCCCAAAGAAGGCATAAAAACACAAATAATGACAATGATATAATTACTGGGATAACCTGTTGTCACATCTAATTTACAAAATAATTTTTAAATTTAAAAATAAATAATCTGAAAACATCATTACTTAGAATATTTTAAATAACAAATTAATTTTGATACACTGCACAATTGATTTAACACTTCAAAGTTTGAGCTGTTATTTATTTATTTATTTATTTATTTATTGCTGTACGCGGACCTCTCACTGTTGTGGCCTCTCCCGTTGTGGAGCACAGGCCCCAGACACGCAGGCTCAGCGGCCATGGCTCACGGGTCCAGCCGCTCCATGGCATGTGGGATCTTCCTGGACTGGGGCACGAACCTGTGTCCCCTGCATCGGCAGGTGGACCCCCAAACACTGCGCCACCAGGGAAGCCCTGAGCTGTTATTTAAATGGTGGTGTGATGATGATGAGGATGGTGATGATGATGGGTATGGCACTATAGGGTCCCTTGTAGTTCTCTTAGTATAAAGTATAGTAACATTTCCTTCTTTCTATAAAAATTCAGCTGAAAAACCCTTAATACTGCTCAGGTGTTGAAAACAATTCACGTTTTTTCCCTAAAGAACAACCTTTTTTGCTTAACATTAATAAAAAGTAATATAGATTCTCTTTATAGCTATATGGTAATTTTTTTTCTCACGAGTAGAAATTAGGTTTAGAGGCTAAGAATATAGGCTAATTTGGAGCATAACACTTTTAGCACATAAAGCTTTTAGAAAAAGAATCAGTGAAACATTTGGGAGAATATTTTGAGATAATAAATCCATTTGAGGAATTGAAAAGAACAGTCACCATCAGGACATTGCTTTGTCATTCTGCTGCTAGAGAGAAAGTGACTATAATACAGGGTATAATATGGTATATTAGAAAGGGTTTATTAGCTTTTGAGTTTGAAAGGACTGGGTTTGAATTTCAGCAACCCAGTTGCTGCCATTAGCCAAGTTTTAGAACTCTCAGAAGGCAGGTACCTGGCACATTACCATTAAGCAAGGATGGACAGAAAAACTACATGAAACATTATATTTGTGTGTGTGTGTGTGTGTGTATATATATATATATATATAGACAGACAGACACACATATATATATAAAACATATACATATAGAATGTGTTTTTATATAGCTTTTATCAATTAACCTCATAATAATTTTTAAAGGAAGGTACTAGTATTCTCCTTTTATAGACGAGGAAATCTATGCTCATAAAACTTAACTTCCCACATAAGTAATAAATGTCAGTACTGGAATTCAAATTCACATGTAACCTCCAAGACCATATTTATAAACTCGATGCTACTCCAATTGTACAATTAAATATTTGTGAACTGTCTGGTTATAATAAAAACACAATAAAGGATAGTGATTATTATGTTACAAACTGAAAAATGACACTATACAGATATCGTTAATGATAAAGATACCAGGACATAGTCTCATGCTCGGGCAAATCTGTCCTTCTTCTATCACTTATGTTACATACATAAATCACAAGATAATTGTTATAAATGCCTTTTTATGTTCTTTTACTCAAATGACACTTCCTTAGGAATGAAAAATAACTCTAAGCTTCAAGAACATGGGTTTTAGCACATTATAAAAGTCAATATAGCAGTTATGTCTTTGGTTCAATCTTTCTTAGGTTTTAGGGATAGACACCTTGTTTTGGCTCAACTCTCTCTTATAGCAGTGTCTGCTTTCTACATATTGGAACATCACTGTGTTTACTGGATGAATGTGTTCATTTTATGACTGTTTCTCATATATTTTCCAAGGTAGCCCAGGATATGTAGCATAAATACCAACTTCTTAGAAGCATTAGTTGTAGATAAAAAAAAAAAACTTCAATAATCAGAGATACAAAGGTCATTTCAAAGCCAGTTTTACCTAGCAAAGCTGCAAAGAAAAGATATGGCTACTAACTGAAGAAGTATACTGTATATAAGAATAAAAAATGAGAGAAAAGTATTTATTTACTGAAACCTTTAGCTAGCTAAACAAACCAAATTATAAAACCAAGTAGATTAGGTACAACAAAAAGTGTAAAAAAAAAAAAAAAAGAAGAAGAGAAAATTTCAAAAGAAATGAAAGGAAGAGGAAGGAAAAAGGAAAGAAGGGACAGAGGAGTGAGGGAGGAAGGAAGGCAGGAAGGGAGGAAGGGAGGGAGGAAGGAAAGAAGGAAAAAATAAAGAAAGTAAGAAAGGAGGGAAGAAGGCGGGGAGCCAGGCTGTACCAAGAGTACCTATGAAGCTTGAAGCTTGGGACATTCCAAAACAATACAAAAGACAGGTGCATTTAGCACTAAATGATAACTAAGACCATTTGATAATCATGGTGCAACAGAAAATCTCAACAAGTAAAACAATCATTGATGCATATTTGTGGTTAATTGATTTCAAGATTTGATTACTTCCTTGTTTCATTCTGCATATCAGAATGAATCTCACTCCTTTACTGTGTTGAATCGACAGTATTCTAATCAGAAGGGAAATATGATGGCTCACAAATCATTTCATGGTTGTGATAGTCCCTTAATCTATTATCACACCATTTGGATTTTTCCATCTAAAAAACTACAATTCAACAATTATTTATTGAGCATCTTCTGAATGTCAAGCACTGTGTTAAGTGATCAACAGAAAATGGGAGCAAAGCAAACACTATCATTGAACTCATAGAGCTCAATTTCAACTTTCCACAATTAAAAATAATGACAAAACAGCACAGCAGATTATCATGTAATTCATAAACAATAGCCTAACTTAAAACACAACTGTGCATTTACTGTGGATAACAGCTTGTTCATTCCCACGATTCTTAAACGTTCTAATTCATATTATAATGTATACTTATTATGCCAAGGGCCACATTCTATGTATTTTGAAAATATTAGCTAATAAAAGTTTTAAAGAAAGTTGCTAGCAATACTACAACTTTAGGCTAAAACAGATTTCTTGAAGACTTTGATAAATGATTTGTCATAAAAGTAAAATAAATCATCAGTAATTGTTACCTTTTTATTTTTTAAAATTTATTTACTTTACCTTTAATACTTTTTGAAGCCTAATGTTAGAGAAAAAAGAAGCAACCATGAGTCAAAGTTAAAAAAAAACAACAACAACACAACTGAATTCACATGAAATTTCTCTTGACAGAGTATTCATAAAGCTATCACATATAAATCCTTGAAACATTTTGCTTAGGAAGTGTTATTGTAGCTCTCATTTTATGTTTTAGAAGTAGACAAAAAAGAACAGGATTTCAAGAAACCCAGATAGTATAAAAAAGGCACGGCTGCAAAATTTCATGAGTTAGTAGTAACATCTCATGACACTTCCCAATGCATATGTCCTAGTACTACTGAAATATATTCTTGGAAAATGTCCTTATTTCATTCTGCCACCTTTCTGAAAGTTATGAATGACAGATAAATCAGATGTTAATGTGGAAATTTTAACTAGCACATCAGAGATACATAGAAAACATATATGTGCATGTCAAAGAAAGCTACACATACACACATGTATGCACACACACAGAGTGATACCATCTTGGATAACTTTTCTACAGCTGTTATGAATTAATAATCAAGAACTAACAACTGTGATGGGGATGTGCAGAAGGATTGTTTCACTTTCTTCCCCAATTCAAATTCTGTTCAGTTGAACAAACTGAATGTTATCCAACATGAAAGATGAAATTTCTCCACCTTTCTTTAAATTAATCTTGACAAAGGCAGATTCAGACCAACTAGCTATTGGAATCTAGAACCCTAAAGGAAGTTGAGATGCCCACCCAACTCTAATATTCTTTTCATTCTTTCCTCGCTGATACCAAGACTATGCTTCTGCCTTGATTTACTGAGATGCACTCTAGCTCACTCTTGGGTTCTGGAACCTGCCCTGAACTCAGGTTCACTTCCTCAGGCACTATTATCCAGACTAATCCTTCTTTATCCTAGCTTACCATGGGCTAAACCTTGAACTTTTCTGCCTTGCCTTTCCCTTCTTTCTTAAAAGCAGTTCAACTACCTGAATGACAACACAGACAGCTGCCTGACTCTAAATTTTGCTACATCTTCAAAATTCCGGATTCTTGTGCCCATAAACTACTGACAGGATTATTTGCCCTTGACAAGTGAGGTCTGCTAGAATGAGGGCAGGCTTTGAGAAACACAAATGCAAATTAAAATATAAATAATTTCACCTACCTGCAATATGATCTTTGAAAGGCTATTTAACCTCTCTGCACCTCATTTGTAATAAGCTAGGGTTAACAAAATCTTTCTTGGATTGTTGCTGTAAGTACAAGGAAAGCACCTGCCCTTTATAGCAGGAACTCAAGAAGTAACTGTTATGATTATTATCACCATATTGAAGCTAGTTTTTTAGAACCCAAGTTTAGCATATTTCTTTGAAAACTGGAGTGTGTAATATTTATCCAATTTCTAGATCTATCAGTTTCAGGTTTTTTCTACAACCTGATCCTCCCATATCAGATTTCCTTTTCTTCACACTGGCTTCTAAGGTCCCAATCTACCCAAACCAAAACAGCACCATAAATGATCTAATTTTGTTAGAAAGTGTCATCTGGGTACTTCCTCAAACAAAATCCCCCTGCAGGAAGTAATTATAAGCTTTGATCCTAGTTTTATTTTCCTTCCTATCCTTCCTAAAATTTTGTATTTCTGTGGGATCAGTGAAATGTCAAAAGTAAGAATAAAAAAAAAAAAAACTGGAGACAAGTGATATGATTCCTAAACCTTTTAATGCTAATGGGTTTTGGTACTTATTAAATCTAGTTTCCATAAATTAACAAACCTTTGTACATTCTCCAGGTTTTGAGGATTAATTTCAGTATTATTTTTAACACAATTAAAGTGTTCCAAAATACAACTTTGCAAGTAGGTAAACTGATCATCCTGTAGTTCAAGAACTCCTTATCAAGGTAGGTATGCAAGATGGCCAAACTTTTTCAAATCATTAGTTTAGAAAATATGTCATAAGTGACATAAAGAAAACAAAATAAAACATATCAACCTCTAACCAAAAAGAAAAGCAGTATCCAATAGAATCCCTTTCTTTTTTTGGCGGGCCACGCTGCAGCTTGCGGAATATTAGTTCCCCAATTACGAGTTGAACCTGGGCCCACAGAAGTGAAAGCACTGAGTCTTAAACACTGGGCCACTAGGGGATTCCCTAGAGTCCCATTTTAAATGAGGTAGTTGCTGAAGAGGCATGATGCCTAGCAACAAAGCTATGAACTTTTAAATTATAGATTGGAGTTTGGATTTCAGAATTACAACTAGCTAGCTAGTTGTGACTCATTTGCCAAATTACCATGTCCCTGAATCTCAATTTTCTCATATGATAAAAAGGTACCAGCTACTTTGAAGAAGCCCTCTACTTATCAGAAATAAAATCCTGAAGTACCTGTATATAACAAATATTCTGTGTGCTGGAGGACCAATCTCTTGAGCAACCATGTCATCCTTTCCTTATTCACATTAATCCTTTCCTCTGTTGAGTCAGATGACACACTTCTCTCTTTACATTAACATATATATATTTCTTTTTTCATTAATTCTCCCCATAGTGAAGGTAAGTTGTGTATCATGGCTGGGGTAATGAGCCCCCAAGGGTGTAGGCAGTAGGAGGTACATTGTCTGCAGATAACTTAAAAACAATAATGTAATCTACTAATACACAGTCTACATTTTAATATCACCTTACACTAGCAGTTCTAAGCAATGTCAGTGATAAATTTTCCCACCCTTCCACAACTTGCCCTTGGTATACTACCCTTATTTGCTTAACTCTGTTTCCTTTTCCCCTGGCTGCCAAGCTTTCTGTTCCCACCAGAAAGAAACTATTTTAGACATAGTGTGGCTAAAAGTACACACTCTGATAATTAAATATAACTAAGAAACTGCCTGGTAGAAAATAGACTGTCAATATTTTGGCTAAATTTGCACTGGTTCTGATGATGAAACATACATGCAATTTCCTTTGACTCTGAAATATATAGTTCTGAAAAAATCATTTGAAAAATAACATAAGCTGGCAATTAAATCACAATCTTAAAGGCTATAACTAGACATCTTCAGAATTCTCAAGCATGCATTTTGTATATATAAAAATTAGAATCAAGCATTAACCAAAACAGTGTTTATGAGTCTTCTTAATACTTCCAAAAGTTTCTTTTCTAAATCACATTTTAGATGAGTTTAGTTTAGATATGATAATATTTTAGGTGAATGTATTTCTAGAAGGCAGAATGGCTTTACTTTTATTATATTTATCCCCAATCAGCACTGCAGGGTTTAGCTCTCGACTTATTTGATGAATGCAAAACACTTGGGTGCCACAACAAGAAGCACTATAAAAAAATCCTAGTTATGTATATTCAGTTTTCAAAAAGAAACTGGACTAGGAAAAAGACTCGTGTTGCATGTTCTGGCAAGATGTGCTCCCTGAGATGACATATCTAATATAATGCCACCAACTGTATAAAACTAAGGCAAATATTTTATAGCATCATTTTACTTGCTTCAAGTATTTAAAAAAATCCTTATGGAGCTCGTTAATAATGGCACTTACTTATATTCAACTCACCTTTAAAATAAGCATATTATGAAGTCCACTTTTAGCCTCTACAATGAGCCTATAATAGGTAGATATCTTTAATTTTTCTCCTAAGACTTTTTACTTGGAGTGGGATATAAACCTTTTGCGTATAATTTCAGACAAGTTTTAGATTCAGTGTCAAGAGTTTGGGTTGTGATTGACTACAGTGGAAGGAATAACCTGGCATGATCCTCCAAAGAGAATTGAACTAAAAAAAATAAAAAGACTGTTATTGACTTTAAAATTTGAATATGTCTTTTTCTCTCCATGTCTCTGTTAATTAGGACATTTACCACCAACAATGAGAAAAGACATATTAGAACTTTAAACAAGTTCAGATTATTCAGAAAAATGATAGCTAGCATTTATCGAGGGTATATGCCATTTAATCCACAGTCACTCTGTGACATAGGCATTATTATTTTTATTTCTATTTCATAGAAACGGAAACAGGTTATGCTAGCAAAAGACAAATCTAGGATTTGAACCAGGCAGTTAGTGTCAGAACCCAAATTCTTGGCCACTCTTATGCATTGCCTTCAGCAGCCACTTATTTAACTGACTTGATATTTTGCCAAACATTTACCCCACGTTTTGATTCTTTCCCAGAACTTGCCCACTTAGGGTCTCCCCTATTATCTTCTCTCATGCTCCCTTTCAGTTAATATGTGAGGAAAATAAGCAGTTCATGCTTCTCATCTTGATCTTGCCTTCTTCCAAGTCACTAAAACTCAGATACAGAGTTGAGATGATTTCTGGCAGAGGCAACACAAAAGCATTTTTTCTTATCCCAGAAAGCCTGGTCCATCTGTTTTCTTTGTTGATTATGATATGAGGTATGGAAAGAGGAAGGTCACAAGATGATAAAATCTGAGCTAGACAGACATGGGGGTTTGTAATCCAGTTAACTAAATTGTCACACTCTTTGCTTAAAATTCCTATTTGTTTTTAATGTTTCATTATGCTAAGAGATTTGGGAAAGAAGAGTGGAAAGTCAAGCTTAAAGTGGCTTTCTAATTAATCTATACTTATTCAGTGGCTACTCTATGTTCAGCTCTATAAAAATATTTTGAGAATGAACAATTAAAATGGTAACCAGGGAAACTAGCAACCACTGTATATAAGTGGTTGTGAAGCTTATTTGGGACAAGGTGGATGACATTTTGGGCTTTCTTCAGAAGAAGTAAATGACAGTCTGTAGGCCTGCAAGTTTCTAATACACTCAATTTTCTGATAAAAGTGTAGATTAGGGTTTCAGGTTGACATGATATTCTGGTTGCTTAGGGGTACAGTGTGCACGAGAATTTGAGATCTTCCCCATTCATCTGCCAGTCAAAGAAATGTGAAAAACTTTATATATATTTGTTCCTTGGTCATGTTAGTGGTGGAGTGGAGTTTCATGAAGACTTGAGAGAAATAGAGGACTGAAAGGCAGACAAAACCACATTGAAACTAATGATTCTGTCCCCAGACACTCATAATGTGAGCTGTTGTCTGTAGAGGTCAATAAACCCATTTCACAAATAATAATTATTATAAAAATGATGATGTTACCCTAAAGGAGTATTTAGATTTCAGAACTGTCTCTGATTTTCAATGAATCTGACATTGTCCTTATCAATGATAACTGGGATATTCAATGTCATACATTAAGGATTACTGAGTAAATATCTTTGGTTGCCAATTATATCAGAATTTTAGTATTGAAATCATTTTTAGTAAGAAAAGAGAAATAAAATAACCACAGGAAAAACATACAAAGCATGATTAAAAATAATAACCCCAATGTCAACAACTCAGAAGAGGCAATCCATTTTTTTTCCTCTACAGTAAGACCACCTTTGTGGATATTATTGTATTTAGAAAATAAAACTCTTTACTACCTCAAGTCATAAATTGTATCTTATGCTCCAGGGAAAGCATGGTTCTGCTTAGCAAAAAAAAAAAAAAAAAAAAAAGGAAAAAAAGAGGGTCTACAAATTAAATTTTTATTTCACAGAATATTTCTATAAAAATTGGACCTTGTCTGATTGAGAATGCATCTGTCTCATCTGCTCACTGTGTACCTCAATCCATAAACTGTCTACTGCAGCTAAACACAGTGTGTTAGGAACTGAGACAATAAATGAAAAGTAACACACTAACAACATGGTTTCACAAACAATCAATCAATCAGGTAAATATCTACATCAATAATGACTACAGTAATGGAAGCCTAGAATACCCAATACTAAGAATTAGACATATAAAGAAGTTCCTTTGAAGGGGAAGATATTAAAGGACTATTGAGAACAATTTTGTTTAATATTTAAATGTGTTCATTCTAAACTATACATAATTTCTACTTGGATTCATGAGAAAACAATATTTTCATAATTTTCTATTCAATTATTTTTTGTGAGATGAAACAAGAAGAGAGATTACATTTTAAAGTGTGATTCAAGAATTTCCTTCTAAGAGTTTAATCACAACCTGTTAGTCCTACATGTTTCACACGAGTCACCTGTTTTGCCCTCTTTGTCTATTCTCATGCTCCCACATGTTGTCCAGTATAAGGAAAATAGTTGATACAATTAATGTAGAGAACAAAATGAATACAGGAAAACCTAAACTAATGTTATTTTGGATAACCCAGAGCTAGCCAGAGTACCAATTTAATTGCTGTTACTCATGTTTTATATGATGATCTTCCACCTTTTTTGAAAACATCTAGTTTTACTTGTCAATTAAGATTCAGCATAAGCAAAACTCAACAATAATTTCTGCTAGACTAGAATGGTGAGTAGGTTCCTGAATTGATGCCATCCAAATTAGCAATAATGATACTCACCCAAGTTAAAAACAAAACAATACACAAATACCAGTAACAAATGCTGATATCTTGGTATTTTAAGTTAAAAGTGAGTAGTTACTATAATTTTTTATAAAAACAAAACTGAATTCAACGCTTGGTTCCAATCACTTCTGAAATATCATACTTATTCAGAAATATGGTGGGGCATCTCTTCAAAAGAACTAACGATAACTCCACAAATCTGCAAATAGTTATGACCTCCAAAATACTATTTTGGATTGCTTCGTTGATTGCAGCCCAAAGTGTTAGTTAATTTTATTGTTTTTCTTCAATGTAATCACGGGGCAAAATGCAAGGCCAGATTAAAAAGAGTCTTTTTAGATGTGTGCAGAAGAGAAGTGGTGTCAAAGACCTAGATGTGAATATTGGGGAAGTTTATCTGAAGTGTTTACTGTACTGAAGGATGAAGCTCCCTACTACCTTTGGTCTTGTGTTCTCAGTTAAAAATATTCAATCTTTTTTGGTGGGACTAGGGAGGAGGGAACAGGGGAAAAGCAAAAATAAAAGATTCTGAAACCTGTGTTTCCAAAGATATGGCTGGTTAAATATGGGCTTTCACAAAGGACATCACAACGGCTAATAAATAGGTTTCACAGATAAAAACTGACAATGATTTATAATATTTATCTATTAAATTAGCAAAGTTGAAAAAGTAGTGATGCTATCCAGTAAGGGTAAGTATATGGTAAACTTGCATACACATATGTTAGAAGTATAAATTATTATTATTACCCTTTTGTCAACACAATAATTTAGAAATACCTGACAAATTGTAAAATATGCATACAATTTAAACCAACAATACTATTTCTAGGATGTGACCTTGCAGATATGCTTAATGAAGTGTGCAAAAACCTATGTACCAGGGTTTACATTGCAGCCTTGTTTATAATATGAAAATAAAATGGATGCAACTAAAGTGTGTATCAACAGGAGATTTTTAAACTAAATTATGTACATCCATATGATGGAAAGCTATTAAAATATGGTAGATCTATAAGTACTGACACAGAAACATATATACACAGTATATTAAATGAAGAAAATATACATTACAATATTGTGCACAGTGCTATCTTACTCATTAAAAATAATGATGTGTGTTTGGGAATAAATACATTTCTAACAGTGATTATCTCTAGAGAGTATGACTACAGGGGATTCTAGTTTCATAATAAATTATTTTCATTTTACATTACTTTTTTTTTACCATTTCACATTTCATGTTTACAATGTGAAACACAAATATAGATATTTATGTTTAAAATTTGGGAGATATAATACTTATTTTCCTCAAAACTGAAAATAAAACACTAAAAAAAAAACTGTTTCTGTGGTTTCAGAAAAAAGTTACTCTGAAGAGTACCAAATATTACTGAGTTGTTTAACAGTTTACAGAATTTTTTTAGTTGCAAGAGACGAGAAATTCTGACTGATAATATTCACAAGAGAGTCAATAGCCATTATTGAAACTATAATAATTAACTGTGAATTATTATAATTAGTTCTAATTTGAAATGAATGTAGTTCATTATATTCTATTTTGCTATTATTCAGAAAGTTTGTATAATTATGTGTCTGCTCTTAATATAATTTTCCATCATGTTGGTGCATTTATCTACTTGGAGGTTGAGATTTCTTAATAACAAGGGAAGAAAGCTTACAATGTCTATCTCTTTTTTTTTTTTTTTTTTTTTTGGCCACACTGCACAGCAGGTGGGATCTTAGTTCCCCGACCAGGAATCGAACCCGTGCCCCCTGAAGTGGAAGTACAGAGTCTTGACTGCTGGACCTTCAGGGAAATCCCTTACAATGTCTAAAAAAAATCAACAGGAAATCTGTTAAGAAAAATAAAAGTAATTTGCTGCAATATTTGGAATAGATGCAGCTACATTTCCACACTGGCTTTCATGTTCTCCATCTCAAATTGCTACAAGTTGTTATTTTCATACCAATAGAGATTTTTAAGAAAGATTAGAACATAAAACTCTATTCCTCATTTCCTATAATTAGAGTCAGGAATTCTATGAGGTAACCATCATAATAAATACCCACAACTCACAGTTAAATAAGTTTAAATCTTCACAAATATCTGATGGTAAAATTCTTAGATATCCTGCATGCCAAAGCATCATTTTCCCTTAGGCTATGTAAACTAAATTATATTTTTGACTAGCAGCAATGAGATAGAAAATATTAGTTATACAAAGACTGAAAGTTAACAGTACATGAAGTAAATAAACTTCATTACTTTTTTAGAAAACAGAGAATTATCAACGTGAATATTACTCATGAGAGAAAGAGGGACAAAGAGAAAGGAGGGGAGCAGAAAGGGAAAGGGACCAACAGAGAGATGGGTAGAGTTAATAACCCTGAGGCACTTAGCTGTCAGCAGATGTTAGCTATTATTATACACAAATTACACTGTATAGTAAATTGATAGGTGAGAGTAAGTTTTTTGTAGGAATATAAGCAATAACTTCAGAGTGAAGGGAAATAAATATCATTAAGGTCATGAAAGAAACTAAGGTGACTCATGTAAACTACAGGAAATTGAGGTGATAAGGAGTGTCATGATAAAGCCAGATCTCCTCACCATATTATTAATAAAAGTCAGAATTTAAATTTTATGCCCTATTGCTTATAACAAGTCCTTAAGAGCAAAGACACATAAAGACACAGAATACAGTAATTATATTGCTTCTCAATTGGGATTCCATTATCAAAGGGACAATATCTGTATAATAAGTATTAGAAATAGTGATGAATAATAGGTAAACATGTAATTGTAGTATATTTTAAAAATATATAAATTTATTATATACATCTTCATATAAAAATGAATTATATGCAGATATTTCTCATGTCATTTTTAGATAATATTATATAAAAATTAATATAAGTCCAGTTAGATTAACTATGTGGTAAATTTCAAACTCTATTTCTCCATATCCCATTTGTAAATTAAAAAATATGTTTTTTTTTAAAACCCTTGGGAAGCCAGGATTGGAACAAAGTGTACCTCATAGGTTGGGGCTCCATTTATACACTGACTTCTGTCAGAAAAAGGTCACTAGCATTTCTTCCAGCACAGGCAGTGCTATAAAAGTAGGATGTGTGTAAAGCAAAAAAAAAAAAAAAAAAAAATTCTTGGAGGTGATAAGAAGCATAAAAATGACAGTTGTCAATACTGTTATTGCTTAAGTATTGTAGAAACCCATTTGCTCTAATTAGCCCTAAGAATCCTCAAAAGGAGAATGTGAACAACCAATAAAAGTGATTTATTGGTAATAGGTTCTGAAAATTTCTTTTACTGTTAGATTCACATCAAAATATTACTTGATTTGTACTGCTGACAATACTTATTGGGTATTTCTTTCACACACACACACACACACACACACACACACACACACACATTACCCACTTCACATGATCACAAAGCAAAGCCAAAAGACAAACAAAACAAAAACTAAAAGGAATTTTTAGTATTTTAAAACTTCAAATCATCATTTCAACATGCAAATTATAGCCAGATCTATCAAGCACCTTTTTAAAGTTTATAAAGAGCATGCTAAGAGATGTCCATCTTTTTAATCAACTATTATCTACAGCTACCAAGGAGTTTATTTATACAGGAATCTTTTTTTTTTTTTTTTTTTTTTTTTTTCTGTATGCGGGCCTCACAGTTGTGGCCTCTCCCATTGTGGAACACAGGCTCCGGACGCGCAGGTCCAGTGGCCATAGGCTCACGGGCCCAGCTGCTCCGCGGCATGTGGGATCCTCCCAGACTGGAGCACGAACCCGTGTCCCCTGCATCGGCAGGTGGACTCTCAACCACTGCGCCACCAGGGAAGCCCAGGAATCTATTTTTTATGACAAATTCAACTTTCTATTTTCCCATCTTCTAAAGACAAAAATATGCACAAACATCGGAATACTAAGGAGAGTTGGCAAACATTTTTTCCTACTTAGTACGTTTTCTTTTAAATTTATTGAAACAATCACACTGTAGCTTCTTAGTCTATGTATCCAGGTGGCAGGTTTCAAGATGCTCATATATAGCAGAGATTCCCCATTTGGGAAAGTATAGCTTTAGTTTGTTTTGTTTTCTTAACAAAGAGCAAAAGGGGATAAGCTCTTTGTTTTGGGGGAAACTGTCTTTGTTCCTTTGGCCCCCCTCATTCTCTCAATCCTTCTTTGGCTCGACAACACTCTAGCACTAAATCAGTATTGGCAAAACAAAACAAAACAAAAACCTCAAAAAGACCCTGCTTAATTATAATTAGGAAGAGGCTTACATAAGTGATGTCTCTGACTGCTGTTGTCATGAAGTTTCTAAACACATTCAAACTTGCCTCTCACCATTGCTTAAGCAATGAAACAATTTCAGAGCATGACTTACCCTCCCTTAATATAGTCAAGGAATGAAACTTCTGTTTCTACCAAGAAAGAAAGTAACGTGACCTGAAAAAAGAAAAGAAAAAGAAGGCAGAATTACCTGCTAGTACTAATTGCATCCCCAAATGGACGTTATTTTCTATTAGAGAGAAAATCATGTTTCCTAGCATTTTGAAAATCAATAAAGATATTACTCTTTACTAAAATTTACTAGGACTGATTTTTCTTACATTTAAAATTATCAAAAGAAAAGGGGCCAAAAAATTAAATGACTCCTTTCTATGACCAGTTTACTGCCTTTGAAGAACAACATGCAAATTATCTACAAGGACACTGTGTTACTTCCCATTTTAGATATAAAGGAAAGATGAAAGGAAGCTAGAAAATGATTAAAACTAAAAAATCAATATCAGTGAGCTAAGCCATATAAAAAGAAATGGGTGTTTTTGTCAGGGACCTGTAATTAGGCCATCTAATATTTTAAATATTTTGCTTTATAAAAATCTTTTAAAAGAAAACTTGAAGGGAACTTATATTTGCTTCTCCCAAGGACAGTTAATCATAGTATAAAATTTTCTGTATATTTTTTATCAAAATAGGATGATTTTGATTTTTCACAATTTTAACATACTTTCATCTTTGCACCTTCCTGTACTGATTTCATCTTCTCTCAGAGGCCATTCAAACCCTAAGACAACTTGCAGGAAGCTGGGTCGCTAACTCCTATAAGGTGTTCTCAATTACAATTCCCATAGCAAGTTAATTTTTTATTATATACATTCACATTAAAACCCTAAGTGAAACAGTGAAGTGTTTAGTAGCTTTTACTCAATACAAAATGTTATATATATATATATATATATATATATATATATATATATATATATATTATTCATTTATTTGAATCCTTAATGAATAACATAAAATTTGACTTACTGTTCCTGAATTAGTATATTTCTTCTTTTTTCCTTTCTTTTTGGGATTTATCACCTTAAAGAGCAGATAAAACAATTACAATGTCAGGTTTTATACTGAAATATTTTTAAAATGTGTAGTTCAACCTGGTGCCTTTCACTTCTTGTCATGAAGGCATTTATTTATTCTTACAAATGCCTTTAGTATGACTCCTAGATAGTTATCAGCCAAAACTTCTCTGCAAAAGTTACTAGTGATCATCTTATATCAAAATATATTTTCAGTAATATTCTTTCAGTAATATTCTTCTCAGTAACTTTATGCATTGATTATCCTACCCATTTACATCTTCTTTTTTTTTTAATTTTTTGCTTTATAACAAATTTAATCAGTTATACATATACATATGTTTCCATATCCCCTCCCTTTTGCGTCTCCCTCCCACCCTCCCTATCCCACCCCTCCAGGCGGTCACAAAGCACCGAGCTGATCTCCCTGTGCTATGCGGCTGCTTCCCACTAGCTATCTACCTTACGTTTGGTAGTGTATATATGTCCATGCCGCTCTTTCACTTTGTCACAGCTTACCCTTCCCCCTCCCCATATCCTCAAGTCCATTCTCTAGTAGGTCTGTGTCTTTATTCCTGTCTTACCCCTTGTTCTTCATGATATTTTTTTTTCTTAAATTCCATATATATGTGTTAGCATACAGTATTTGTCTTTCTCTTTCTAACTTACTTCACTCTGTATGACAGACTCTAGGTCTATCCACCTCATTACAAATAGCTCAATTTCATTTCTTTTTATGGCTGAGTAATATTCCATTGTATATATGTGCCACATCTTCTTTATCCATTCATCCGATGATGGACACTTGGGTTGTTTCCATCTCCGAGCTATTGTAAATAGGGCTGCTATGAACATTTTTGTACATGTCTCTTTTTGAATTATGGTTTTCTCAGGGTATATGCCCAGTAGTGGGATTGCTGGGTCATATGGTAGTTCTATTTGTAGTTTTTTAAGGAACCTCCATACCGTTCTCCATAGCAGCTGTACCAATTCACATTCCCACCAGCAGTGCAAGAGTGTTCCCTTTTTTCCACACCCTCTCCAGCATTTATTGTTTCCAGATTTTTTGATGATGGCCATTCTGACTGGTGTGAGATGATATCTCATTGTAGTTTTGATTTGCATTTCTCTAATGAGTAAAGATGTTGAGCATCCTTTCATGTGTTTGTTGGCAGTCTGTATATCTTCTGTGGAGAAATGTCTATTTAGGTCTTCTGCCCATTTTTGGACTGGGTTGTTTTTTTTTTTGTTATTGAGCTGCATGAGCTGCTTATAAATTTTGGAGATTAATCCTTTGTCAGTTGCTTCATTTGCAAATATTTTCTCCCATTCTGAGGGTTGTCTTTTGGTCTTGTTTATGGTTTCCTTTGCTGTGCAAAAGCTTTTAAGTTTCATTAGGTCCCATGTGTTTATTTTTGTCTTTATTTCCATTACTCTAGGAGGTGGGTCAAAAAGGATCTTGCTGTGATTTATGTCATAGAGTGTTCTGCCTATGTTTTCCTCTAAGAGTTTGATAGTGTCTGGCCTTACATTTAGGTCTTTAATCCATTTTGAGCTTATTTTTGTGTATGGTGTTAGGGAGTGATCTAATCTCATACTTTTACATGTCCCTATCCAGTTTTCCCAGCACCACTTATTGAAGAGACTGTCCTTTCTCCACTGTACATTCCTGCCTCCTTTATCAAAGATAAGGTGACCATATGTCCGTGGGTTTAACTCTGGGCTTTCTATCCTGTTCCATTGATCTCTCTTTCTGTTTTTGTGCCAGTACCATACTGTCTTGATTACTGTAGCTTTGTAGTATAGTCTGAAGTCAGGGAGCCTGATTCCTCCAGCTCCGTTTTTCGTTCTCAAGATTGCTTTGGCTATTCGGGGTCTTTTGTGTTTCCATACAAATTGTGAAATTTTTTGTTCTAGTTCTGTGAAAAATGCCAGTGGTAGTTTGATAGGGATTGCATTGAATCTGTAGATTGCTTTGGGTAGTACAGTCATTTTCACAATGTTGATTCTTCCAATCCAAGAACATGGTACATCTCTCCATCTATTTGTATCAACTTTAATTTATTTCATCAGTGTCTTATAATTTTCTGCATACAGGTTTTTTGTCTCCTTAGGTAGGTTTTTTTTTTCCTCTGTTTCCTCATCTTTATTTATTTATTTTTATTAGTTTCTGCTTTATAACAAAGTGAATCAGTCATACACATACATCTGTTCCCACATCCCTTCCCTCATGCATCTCCCTCCCTCCCACCCTCCCCATCCCACCCCTCCAGGCGGTCACAAAGCACCGAGCTGATCTCCCTGTGCCATGCGGCCGCTTCCCACCATCTATCTACCCCACGTTTGGTAGTGTATATATGTCCATGCCTCTCTTTCGCTTTGTCACAGCTTACCCTTCCCCCTCCCCATATCCTCAAGTCCATTCTCAAGTAGGTCTGTGTCTTTATTCCCGTTTTAACCCTAGGATCTTCATGCCATTTTTTTTTTTAAATTCCGTATATGTGTGTTAGCATACGGTATTTGTCTTTCTCTTTCTGACTTACTTCACTCTGTATGACAGACTCTAGGTCTATCCACCTCATTACAAATAGCTCAATTTCATTTCTTTTTATGGCTGAGTAATATTCCATTGTATATATGTGCCACATCTTCTTTATCCATTCATCCGATGATGGACACTTAGGTTGTTTCCAGCTCCGGGCTATTGTGAATAGAGCTGCAATGAACATTTTGGTACATGTCTCTTTTTGAATTATGGTTTTCTCAGGGTATATGCCTAGTAGTGGGATTGCTGGGTCATATGGTAGTTCTATTTTTAGTTTTTTAAGGAACCTCCATACTGTTCTCCATAGTGGCTGTACCAATTCACATTCCCACCAGCAGTGCAAGAGTGTTCCCTTTTCTCCACACCCTCTCCAGCATTTATTGTTTCCAGATTTTTTGATGATGGCCATTCTGACTGGTGTGAGATGATATCTCATTGTAGTTTTGATTTGCAATTCTCTGATGGTTAATGATGTTGAGCATTCTTTCATGTGTTTGTTGGCAGTCTGTATATCTTCTTTGGAGAAATGCCTATTTAAGTCTTCTGCCCATTTTTGGATTGGGTTGTTTGTTTTTTTGCTATTGAGCTGCATGAGCTGTTTATAAATTTTGGAGATTAATCCTTTGTCAGTTGCTTCATTTGCAAATATTTTCTCCCATTCTGAGGGTTGTCTTTTGGTCTTGTTTATGGTTTCCTTTGCTGTGCCAAAGCTTTTCAGTTTCATTAGGTCCCATTTGTTTATCTTTGTTTTTATTTCCATTTCTCTAGGAGGTGGGTCCAAAAGGATCTTGCTGTGATTTATGTCATAGAGTGTTCTGCCTATGTTTTCCTCTAAGAGTTTGATAGTTTCTGGCCTTACATTTAAGTCTTTAATCCATTTTGAGCTTATTTTTGTGTATGGTGTTAGGGAATGATCTAATCTCAAACTTTTACATGTCCTTGTCCAGTTTTCCCAGCACCACTTATTGAAGAGGCTGTCCTTTCTCCACTGTACATTCCTGCCTCCTTTATCAAAGATAAGTTGGCCATATGTGCATGGGTTTATCTCTGGGCTTTCTATCCTGATCCACTGATCTATCTTTCTGTTTTTATGCCAGTACCACACTGTCTTAATTACTGTAGCTTTGTAGTATAGTCTGAAGTCAGGGAGCCTGATTCCTCCAGCTCCGTTTTTCGTTCTCAAAATTGCTTTGGCTATTCGGGGTCTTTTGCTTTTCCAAACAAATTTTGAAATTTTTTGTTCTAGTTCTGTGAAAAATGCCAGTGGTAGTTTGATAGGGATTGCATTGAATCTGTAGATTGCTTTGGGTAGTACAGTCATTTTCACAATAGTGATTCTTCCAATCCAGGAGCATGGTATATCTCTCCATCTATTTGTATCTTCTTTAATTTCTTTCATCAGTGTCTTATAATTTTCTGCATACAGGTCTTTTGTCTCCTTAGGTAGGTTTATTCCTAGATATTTTATTCTTTTTGTTGCAATGGTAAATGGGAGTGTTTCCTTGATTTCACTTTCAGATTTTTCATCATTAGTATATAGGAATGCCAGAGATTTCTGTGCATTAATTTTGTATCCTGCTACTTTACCAAATTCATTGATTAGCTCTAGTAGTTTTCTGGTAGCATCTTTAGGATTCTCTATGTATAGTATCATGTCATCTGCAAACAGTGACAGCTTTACTTCTTCTTTTCTGATTTGGATTCCTTTTATTTCCTTTTCTTCTCTGATGGCTGTGGCTAAAACTTCCAAAACTAGGATGAATAAGAGTGGTGAGAGTGGGCAACCTTGTCTTGTTCCTGATCTTAGTGGAAATGGTTTCAGTTTTTCACCATTGAGGATGATGCTGGCTGTGGGTTTGTCATATATGGCCTTTATTATGTGGAGGAAAGTTCCCTCTATGCCTACTTTCTGCAGGGTTTTTATCATAAATGGGTGTTGAATTTTGTCGAAAGCTTTCTCTGCATCTACTGAGATGATCATATGGTTTTTCTCCTTCAATTTGTTAATATGGTGTATCACGTTGATTGATTTGCATATATTGAGGAATCCTTGCATTCCTGGAATAAACCCCACTTGATCATGGTGTATGATCCTTTTAATGTGCTGTTGGATTCTGTTTGCTAGTATTTTGTTGAGGATTTTTGCATCTATGTTCATCAGTGATATTGGTCTATAGTTTTCTTTCTTTGTGACATCCTTGTCTGGTTTTGGTATCAAGGTGATGGTGGCCTCGTAGAATGAGTTTGGGAGTGTTCCTCCCTCTGCTATATTTTGGAAGAGTTTGAGAAGGATAGGTGTTAGCTCTTCTCTAAATGCTTGATAGAATTCGCCTGTGAAGCCATCTGTTCCTGGGCTTTTGTTTGTTGGAAGATTTTTTTATTACAGTTTCAATTTCAGTGCTTGTCATTGGTCTGTTTATATTTTCTATTTCTTCCTGATTCAGTCTTGGCAGGTTGTGCATTTCTAAGAATTTGTCCATTTCTTCCAGGTTGTCCATTTTATTGGCATAGAGTTGCTTGTAGTAATCTCTCATGATCTTTTGTATTTCTGCAGTGTCAGTTGTTACTTCTCCTTTTTCATTTCTAATTCTATTGATTTGAGTCTTCTCCCTTTTTTTCTTGATGAGTCTGGCTAATGGTTTATCAATTTTGTTTATCTTCTCAAAGAACCAGCTTTTAGTTTTATTGATCTTTGCTATCGTTTCCTTCATTTATTTTTCATTTATTTCTGATCTGATTTTTATGATTTCTTTCCTTCTGCTAACTTTGGGATGTTTTTGTTCTTCTTTCTCTAATTGCTTTAGGTGCAAGGTTAGGTTGTTTATTCGAGATGTTTCCTGTTTCTTAAGGTGGGATTGTATTGCTATAAACTTCCCTCTTAGAACTGCTTTTGCTGCATCCCATAGGTTTTGGGTCGTCGTGTCTCCACTGTCATTTGTTTCTAGGTATTTTTAAATTTCCTCTTTGATTTCTTCAGTGATCACTTCGTTATTAAGTAGTGTATTGTTTAGCCTCCATGTGTTTGTATTTTTTACAGCTCTTTTCCTGTAATTGATATCTAGTCTCATAGCATTGTGGTCGGAAAAGATACTTGATACAATTTCAATTTTCTTAAATTTACCAAGGCTTGATTTGTGACCCAAGATATGATCTATCCTGGAGAATGTTCCATGAGCACTTGAGAAAAATGTGTATTCTGTTGTTTTTGGATGGAATGTCCTATAAATATCAATTAAGTCCATCTTGTTTAATGTATCATTTAAAGCTTGTGTTTCCTTATTTATTTTCCTTTTGGATGATCTGTCCATTGGTGAAAGTGGGGTGTTAAAGTCCCCTACTATGATTGTGTTACTGTCGATTTCTCCTTTTATGGCTGTTAGTATTTGCCTTATGTATTGAGGTGCTCCTATGTTGGGTGCATAAATATTTACAATTATTATATCTTCTTCTTGGATCGATCCCTTGATCATTATGTAGTGTCCTTCTTTGTCTCTTCTAGTAGTCTTTATTTTAAAGTCTATTTTGTCTGATATGAGAATTGCTACTCCAGCTTTCTTTTGGTTTCCATTTGCATGGAATATCTTTTTCCATCCCCTTACTTTCAGTCTGTATGTGTCTCTAGGTCTGAAGTGGGTCTCTTGTAGACAGCATATATATGGGTCTTGTTTTTGTATCCATTCAGCCAATCTGTGTCTTTTGGTGGGAGCATTTAGTCCATTTACATTTAAGGTAATTATTGATATGTATGTTCCTATTCCCATTTTCTTAATTGTTTTGGGTTCGTTATTGTAGGTCTTTTCCTTCTGTTGTGTTTCTTGCCTAGAGAAGTTCCTTTAGCATTTGTTGTAAAGCTGGTTTGGTGGTGCTGAACTCTCTCAGCTTTTGCTTCTCTGTAAACGTTTTAATTTCTCCATCAAATCTGGATGAGATCCATGCTGGGTAGAGTAATCTTGGTTGAAGGTTTTTCTCCTTCATCACTTTAATTATGTCCTGCCACTCCCTTCTGGCTTGTAGAGTTTCTGCTGAGAGATCAGCTGTTATCCTGATGGGGATTCCCTTGTGTGTTATTTGTTGTTTTTGACTTGCTGCTTTTAATATGATTTCTTTGTGTTTAATTTTTGACAGTTTGATTAATATGTGTCTTGGTGTATTTCTCCTTGGATTTATTCTGTATGGGACTCTCTGTGCCTCCTGGACTTGATTAACTATTTCCTTTCCCATATTAGGGAAGTTTTCAACTATAATCTCTTCAAATATTTTCTCAGTCCCTTTCTTTTTCTCTTCTTCTTCTGGAACCCCTATAATTCGAATGTTGGTGCGTTTAATGTTGTCCCAGAGGTCTCTGAGACTGTCCTCTGTTCTTTTCATTCTTTTTCCTTTATTTTGCTCTGCAGCAGTTATTTCCACTATTTTATCTTCCACCTCACTTATCCGTTCTTCTGCCTCAGTTATTCTGCTATTGATCCCATCTAGAGTATTTTTTATTTCATTTATTGTGTTTTTAATCGATGCTTGATTCATCTTTAGTTCTTCTAGGTCCTTGTTAACTGTTTCTTGTATTTTGTCTATTCTATTTCCCAGATTTTGGATCTGGGAAATAGAATCTTGGATCATCTTTACCATCATTATTCTGAATTCTTTTTCAGGTAGACTGCCTATTACCTCTTCATTTGTTAGATCTGGTGGGTTTTTATCTTGCTCCTTCTCCTGCTGTGTGTTTGTCTGTCTTCTCATTTTGCTTATGTTAGTGTGTTTGGGGTCTCCTTTTTGCAGGCTGCAGGTTCGTAGTTCCCGTTGGTTTTGGTGTCTGTCCCCAGTGGCTAAGGTTGGTTTAGTGGGTTGTGTAGGCTTCCTGGTGGAGGGGACTAGTGCCTGTGTTTTGGTGGATGAGACTGGATCTTGTCTTTCTGGTGGTCAGGTCCACGTCTGGTGGTGTGTTTTGGGGTGTCTGCGGACTTTTTATGATTTTAGGCAGCCTCTCTGCTAATGGGTGGCGTTGTGTTCCTGTCTTGCTAGTTGTTTGGCATAGGCTGTTCAGCACTGTAGCTTGCTGGTCGTTGAGTGAAGCTGGGTGCTGGTGTTGAGATGGAGATCTCTGGAAGATTTTCGCCGTTTGATATTATGTGGAGCTGGGAGGTCTCTTGTGGGCCAGTGTCCTGAAGTTGGCTCTCCCACCTCAGAGGCACAGCACTGACTCCGGGCTCCTCAATTTGGGATGATGTGTTGTCTATTCATGTATTCCACAGATGCAGGGTACATCAAGTTGATTGTGGAGCTTTAATCCGCTGCTTCTGAGGCTGCTGGGAGAGGTTTCCCTTTCTCTTCTTTGTTCTCACAGCTCCTGGGTCTCAGCTTTGAATTGGGCCCCGCCTCTGCATGTAGGTCGCCGGAGGGCATCTCTTCTTCGCTCAGACAGGACAGGGTTAAAGGAGCAGCCTCTTCGGGGACTCTGGCTCACTCAGGCCGGGCGGGAGGGAGGGGCACGGAGTGCGGGGCGAGCCTGCAGCGGCAGAGGTCGGCGTGATGTTGCACCAGCCCGAGGCGCGCCGTGCATTCTCCCAGGGAAGCCACCCCTGGATCCCGGGACCCCGGCAGTGGCGGGCTGCACAGGCTCCTGGAAGGGCGATGTGGGCAGTGACCTGCGCTCGCACACAGGCTTCTTGGCGGCGGCAGCAGCAGCCCCAGCGTCCTACGCCCGTCACTGGGCTCCGCGCTTTCAGTCACGACTCGCGCCCGTCTGTGGAGCCCCTTTAAGCAGCGCTTTTAATCCCCTCTCCTCGCGCACCAGGAAACCAAGAGGGACGAAAAAGTCTCTTGCCTCTTCGGCAGCTCCAGAGTTTTCCCGGACTCCCTCCCGGCTAGCTGTGGCACATTAGCCCCCTTCAGGCTGAGTTCTCGCCGCCAGCCCCAGTCCTCTCCCTGTGCTCTGACCGAAGCCCGAGCCTCAGCTTCCAGCGCTGCGCGCCCCGGCGGGCGAGCAGACAAGCCTCTCCGGCTGGTGAGTGCCGCTCAGCACCGATCCTCTGTGTGGGGATCTCTCCGCTTTGCCCTACCCAGGTATGTGGGGAGTTTCTTGCCTTTTGGGAGGTCTGGGGTCTTCTGCCAGCGTTCAGTAGGTGTTCTGTAGGAGTTGTTCCACGTGTAGCTGTATTTCTGGTGTATCCGTGGGGAGGAAGGTGATCTCCGCGTCTTACTCTTCCGCCATCTTACTCAGAAGTCCCCCATTTACATCTTCTTGATGTGAGAGAGATTTTTAATATTCAAGGTCCCAAATAATAGTGATTGCTTTGTAGAAAAACTATGGGTTTCTCTAATAAATAAAATATATTCAAGAGACATAATACTTTTTATTTGATTAAATGCACTAACATGACAAATCACCCAAATATGTGAATATTTATGGGAGCTCTACTTATTGCTTTATAATGGTAATAATTTCCATCAGACACATAATAATGTGTAAAAGTTTGGAGTCCTTGTGGGAGTCCTGGTGGGAGTCACACCGGTTCACAAACTTAGAAATAGGCTGACTGACTGAGGACCCAACTGTACACCCTGAAAAGGAACAATGGCCCAGGACCACCCTACTGAACAAAGGTACTGGAGCCAGTCTCATCCACCCAGCACCGGACATAATCCACACTCACCTGAGCCCCTATTAACAAGCACATCGACTGCAGATCCCACAGTAGACCTATCAACAGCCTTAAAACTAGCTCCAAACCAACACAACTGCAATTCTGAAGGTAGTCCCATAAGCCTGGGGAACCACTAGGAGAAGGTCTTTACCTGCCAAAATGAATCTGTAAAGCAGTAGGAGGCGTTTATTTATTTACTTATTTGTTTTCATTTTAGGATTTTATTTAATTTTAAGTTGGGTCTTAAATGTTATTATCCATGGTCTTTTCATCATCCCATTTAATTCTGCCTGGCTGAGAATCATACCCTACAATGTAGTGAAGCTAAGAAACCATCCATAGGGACTGCCTCCTCTTTGTCTCATTTTATCGGTAGTTATAAAGACTCTTTACAAGAATATAAAAGTAACTTGTGTGTTTTCTTTTTTGCACACAGCCTTTAAAAGAATAAATGTAGAAAAAGATTTTAGCCATTACTGGAGTCAAAAACAACAAGAACCCAAGCCTAATTACATCCCAGCACCCACAGTTGCTAATTGTTTCCATTCCTTAGATGCTCCTGCTGCTTGGGTTGTTTCTGGTTTTGTTTTTAACATTTCGTTTTGTTTTATTTTATAATTTTTTTCAATTTTGTCCTTTTTAGTTTTTAAATTTATTTTTTTTATTGAAGTGTAGTTGATTTACAATGTTATGCCAATCTCTGCTGAACAGCAAAGTGACTCAGTTTTACATATATATACACTCTTTGTTTAATATTCTTTTCCATTATGGTTTATCTCGGGAGATCAGATATAGTTCCCTGTGCTATACACTAGTACCTTGTTGTCTATCCACTCTAAATGTAATAGTTTGCATCTACGAGCCCCAAATTCCCAGTCCATCCCTCTCCCCCAACTCCCTTGGCAACCACAAGTCTGATCTCTATGTCTCTGAGTCCATTTCTGTTTTGTAGATAGGTTCATTTGTGCCATATTTTAGATTCTACATATAAGTGATATCATATAGTATTTGTCTTCCTCTTTCTGACTTAGTATGATAATCTCTAAGTTGCATCTATGTTGCTGCAAATGGCATTGTTTTGTTCTTTTTTATGACTGAGTAGTATTCCACCGTATATATGTACCACATCTTCTTTATCCATTCATCTGTCAATGGACATTTAGGTTGTTTCCATGTTTTGGCTATTGTGAATAGTGCTGCTATGAATATAGGGGTGCATGTATCTTTTTGAATTATAGTTTTGTCTGGGTATACACCCAGGAGTGGGATTGCTGGATCATATGGTAATTATATTTTTAGTTTTCTGAGGAACCGCCATACTGTTTTCCATAGTGGCTGCACCAACTTACATTGCCACCAACAGTGTAGGAGAGTTCCCTTTTCTCCACACCCTCTCCAACATTTGTTCTTTGTAGATTTTTTAAATGATAGCCATTTTGACTGGTGTGAGGTGGTACCTCATTGTAGTTTTGATTTGCATTTCTCTAATAATTAGTGATTTTGAGCATCTTTTCATGTGCTTTTTAGCCATCTATATGTCTTCTTTGGAGAAATGTCTATTAAGGGCTTCTGCCCATTTTTTGATTGGGTTGTTTGTTTTTTTGTTGTTGTTGGGTTGTATGAGCTGTTGGCATATTTTGGAGATTAAACCCCTGTTGGTTGCATCATTTGCAAATATTTTTCTCCCCTTCCGTATGTTGTCTTTTTGCTTATTTTATGGTTTCCTTTGCTATGCAAAAGCTTGTAAGTTTGATTAGGTACCATTTGTTTATTTTTCTTTTTATTCCTATTGCCTTGGGAGACCAACCTAAGAAAACATTGGTACGATTTATGTCAGAGAATGTTTTGCCTGTGCTCTCATCTAGGAGTTTTTTGGTGTCATATCTTATGTTTAAATTGTTAAGCCATTTTGAGTTTATTTTTGTGCATGGTGTGAGGGTGTGTTCTAACTTCATTGATTTACATGCAGCTGTCCAACTTTCCCAGCACCACTTGCTGAAGAGACTGTTTCCTATTTTATATTCTTGCCTCCTTTGTCAAAGATTAATTTACCATAGGTGTGTAGATTTATTTCTGGGCTCTTTATTCTGTTCCATTGACGGATGTATGTCTGTTTTTGTACTAACATCACTTTATTTATTGTAGCTTTGTAGTACTGTCTGAAGTCTGGGAGAGTTATACCTCCTGCTTTGTTTTTGTTCCTCAGGGTTGGCAATTCTGGGTCTTTTATGGTTCCATATAAAATTTTGGATTATTTGTTCTAGTTCTGTGAAAATGTCATGGGTGATTTGATAGGGATTGCATTAAAACTGTAGATTGCTTTGGGTAGTATTGCCATTTTAACAATACCAATTCTTCCAATCCAAGAACATGTGATATATTTCCATGTCTTTGAATCCCCTTTAATTTCCTTTATTAATGTTTCAGAGTGTTTTATAGTTCTCAGCATATAAGTCTTTCACCTCCTTGGTCAGGTTTATTCCTAGGCATTTTATTTTTTTGGTGCAACTTTGAAAGTTATTGTTTTGTTTTACATTCCTTTTCTGATATTTCATTGTTAGTGTAAATAAATGAAACCAATTTCTGAATGTTAATCTTGTATCCTGCTACTTTGCTAAATTCATTTATTAGATCTAGTAGTTTTTGCATGGAGTCCTTAGGGTTTTCTATGTATAGTATCATGTCATCTGCATATAGTGACGATTTTACCTCTTCCCTTCCAATCTGGATACCTTTCTTTGTCTTGTCTGATTCCTGTGGCTGGACTTCCAATTCTATGTTGAATAAATGTGGTGAGAGTGGGAATCCTTGTCTTGTTCCAGATTTTAATGGGAAGGCTTTTACCATTGAGTATTCACTGTTGAGTATTATATTGGCTGTGGGTCCATCATAAATGGCTTTTATTACGTTGAGATATATTCCCTCTATTCTCACTTTGGTAAGAGTTTTTTTTTTTTTATCATGAATGGATGTTGAATATTGTCAAATGCTTTTTCTGCATCTGTTGAGATGATCATGTAGTTTTTGACTTTTCTTTGTTAATGTGATGTATTGCATTGATTAATTTGTGTATGTTGAGCCATCCTTGTGATCTTGGAATGAATACCCCTTGATCATGGTGTATGATATTTTTATGTGCTGTTGGATTCAGTTTGCTAATATTTTATTGAGAATATTTGTATCTATATTCACAAAAGATATTGGCCTGTAATTTTCTTTGTTGGTGGTATCTTTGTCTGGTTTTGGTACAGGGTGATGGTGACTTCATAGATGTCTTTGGGAGTGTCCGCTCCTCTTCAATCTTTTGGAAGAGTTTGAGAAAAATAGGTGTAAGTTCTTCTTTGTATGTTTGGTAGAATTCATCTGTGAGGCCATCTGGTCCTTTTGTTTGTAGCGAGGTTTTTTTTTTTTTTTACTACAGATTTTATTTCACTTCTAGTGATCAGTCTGTTCAATTATATCTTTCTTCTTGATTCAATTTTGGTGGGTTGTATGTTTCTAGAAAGTTGTCCATTTCTTCTAGGTTGTCAAATTTGTTGGTGTATAATTGTTCATGGTATGTTTTCATGTTGTTTCTGTATTTCTGTGGTATAAGTTGAGATTTCTCCTTTTTCATTTCTTATTATTTTTTTTTTTTGGTGTTCTCTTTCTTTTCTTTCTGGTGAGCCTGGTCACAGGTATGTCAACTTCGTTTATCCTTTCAAAGAACCAGCTCTTGGTTTTATTGATTTTTTGTTTTTTACTGTTTTTATAATCTCTATTTTATTTATTTTCTCCCTGATTTTTATCATTTCCTTCCTTCTGTTGACTTTAGGTTTTGTTGGTTCTTCTCTTTGTAATTCTTTTAAGTGGTAGGTTAGGTTAGGTTGTTTATTTGAGATTTTTCTTGCTTTTTGAGGAAGGACTGTATTGCTATGAACTTCCCTCTAAGAACTGCTTTTGCTGCATCTCATAGATTTTGTATGGTTGTGTTTTCACTGTCATTTGTCTCAAGGTATTTGTTAATTTCCTTTTTGATTTCCTCTTTGACCCATTGGTTTTTTAGTAGCATGTTGTTTACTCTCCATGTAATCATTTTTTTCTCATTTCTTTTCCTGTGGTTGATTTCTAGTTTCACGCTTTTGTAGTCAGAGAAGATGTTTGAAATAATTTCTATACTCTTAAATTTGTTGAGGTTAGTTTTGTGCCCTACTATGTGGTCAATCCTAGAAAATGTTTGATATGCACTTGAAAAGAATGTGTATTCTGTTTTTTTTTGCATGTAATATCCTGAAAACATCAATTAAGTCTAACTGTTCTGTTGTATAATTTAGGATCTCTGTTGCCTTACTGATTTTCTGTATAGAAGATCTGTCCACTGATGTGAGTGGGGTGTTAAAGTCTCCTACTGTTAATGTATTCCCATCAATTTCTCCCTTTATGTCTGTTAGTATTTATTTTATGTATTTGGGTACTTCTATATTAGGTGCATATATGTTGATGAGTGTGAAATCCTCTCGTGTATTGATCTTTTTTTCATTATATTGTGTCCTTCTTTATCACCTTTGCTTTAAAGTCCATTTTGTCTGATATGAGTATTGCAACACCCTCTTTCTTTTCATTTCCATTTGCATGAAATATCTTTTCCATCCCTCGCTTTCAATATATGTGTATCCTTTGCCCTAAGGGAAGGGGGTTTCTCTTGTAGGCAGCATATTTTAAGCTCTTGTTTTTTATCCAGGCTGCCACTCTATGCCTTTTGATTGGAACATTCTGTCCCTTGACATTTAAGGTAATTATTGATACATATGTATTTATTGCCATATTATACCTTGTTTTCCAGTTGATTCTTTGTTTCTTCTTTGTTCCTTTCTTTTTGCTTTTCTTTTGTGGTTTGATCATTTCCTTTTATTTTATGCTTGCGTTCTCTTCTTTTTGGTCTTTGTGAATCTCTTGTATGTTTTTGATTTGTGGTTGCCCTATTTTTCAAGTACATTAACCTCTTCCTATTTCTGCTTGCTTTAGACTGATAGTCATATAGATGGAAACATATTCTAAAAAAACCCCCAAGAATCTGCATTTTCTTACTCTCCTCCCCCACATTTTATGATTTTGATGTCCTTTTTTACATCTTCATATTTATCCTTTTGCTGTTCCTTGTGTTTATCATCACTTTCACAAATAGGTTTTTCTTCTTTATATTTTTTATCTGCGTACTGGCTAATTTAAGTGATTTACTTTCAAATTATGATTTCCTCTTTCCTGTCTCTTCTTGCTCTTTTTCTGTTTAGAGAAGATATTTCAATATTTCTTCTAGGATAGGTTTAGTATTGCTGTATTCTTTTAGTTTTTCCTTGTCTGAGAAATTCTTTATTCCTCCTCCTATTCTAAATGATAATCTTGCTGGGTAGAATATTCTAGGTTGCAGATTTTTCCCTTTCAAGACTTTGAATATACTTTGGTACTCCTTTCTAGCCTGCAGTGTTTCTGTAGAGAAATCAGCTGACAGCCTTATGGGGGTTCCTTTGTAAAGAACTCTTTGTTTTTCTTTTGCTCCTTTAGAATCCTCTCTTTATCTTTAACTTTTGTCATTGATGTAGGTCTTGATGTAGGTCAAGATGTCTTGATGTAGGTCTGTTTGGATTCATTTTGTTTGGGACCCTCTGTTCTTCCTGTAACTGGATATCTGCTCCCTTCTTTAGGTTTGGGAAGTTTTCAGCCATGATTTCTTCAAATACTTTTTCAATCCCCTTTTCTCTTTCTTCTCCTTCTGGAATCCCTATTATGCATAGATTGGCACACTTTATATTATCCCATTGGTCTCATATATATATATATATATATATATATATATATATATATATATATATATATATATATATTGCATTTGACATTCTATCTGCTGTTCTGATTGGGTAATTTCCATTATTCTATCTTCCAGATCACTTATTCTTTCTTCTGCATTATTCATTCTGCTACTCACTGCCTTTAGCTCAGCTTTCATCTCAGCAAATTAATTTTCTAAATTTTCTTGGCTCCTCCTTATAGTTTCTAGTCCTTTTTACAGTAATCTGCATTTCTGTCCATAGCCTTTCTTTTTTTTTTTTTTTTTTTTTTTTTTTTTTTTTTTTTTTGCTGTACGCGGGCCTCTCACTGTTGTGGCCTCTCCCGTTGCGGAGCACAGGCTCTGGACACACAGGCTCCGCGGCCATGGCTCGCGGGCCCAGCCGCTCCGCGGCATGTGGGATCTTCCGGGATCGGGGCACGAACCCGTGTCCCCTGCATCGGCAGGCGGACTCTCAACCACTGCGCCACCAGGGAAGCCCCATAGCCTTTCTTAATTCCTTCAGTATTTTCATTATCTCCTTTTTGAACTTGGTGTCTATTAGACTGAAGAGATCTGTTTTATTGTTCCTTCAGGGGAATTCTCTTGGGCTTTTAATGGGAGTGGTTCCTCTGCTTCTTCATTTTGCTTATATTTCTCTTTCTCTGTGAGTTTAGGGGAAACAGCTACCTACTGTAGTGTTGGAGGGCTATTTATATACAGGAACCTCCCTGCATAGCTTGTATGGGTTTATTATTTTTTTGTCATGAGGGCTGTTTTTGGTTTGGATGATTGCCATCTCTTTCCTCAGTGTGTGCTGGCCATTTTCCCCTTGATAAGGGTTGTGCAGGCATGTGGCTCATGTAGGCTCTCAGGAAGGTGGAGGCAGAAGTTGGCTCTGGGTTGTGGGACCCTTGGCAGCCATGGTAGGTCACACACCTTCCCAGGGAATCTGGGGCAGCAGTTGGTGCCCAGTCACTGGACTCTCTCTGGTGGTGGCAGGCTGTGCATGCTCCAAGGAAAGCAGGAACAGTGGCTGGCTCCCTGTCACAGGACCCTTGGCAGTGGTCTGCACCTACCTCTGGAGTCCGAGATGGCAGTGGCAGCTTGTACCTACCTCTGGAGCTCATATAGATATCACCTGAGAGTGTGTGTGGAGAAAGGAACTCTCATGACGGACCCACCCCTCTCCTTGCATGCCCCCTAAAAATAGCACCCTCCCTTTCTGGTGGGCCCAGGCCTCCTCTCACACCACACTCTACCACCCTCAGGCTGTCTTCATGCAGCCAACTACAGTCCTCTCCCCCGGGTCTGACCATCAAAGCCCAAGCCTCAGCAAATAGTCCCCACCTGCCCCAGCGATGAGTGTCTCAGGTTGTGGAGTGCTGGGTGGATGGCACTGACCATGTGTGCAGGTCTCTCTGAGCTTTGCCCTCTGCAAACCGGTTGCTGTGCTCTCCTCCGAGGCTCCAAAGCTCCCTCTCTGTCCTTGCTGATCTCCTTGCCAGTAAGGGGACTTCCCAGTTTGTGGAAAACTTTATCCTTTCACAGGTCCTTCCCAGGAGCACAGGTCCTGTCTTGATTCCTTTCTCTCTCTCTCTCTTTTCTTTTTTCTTTTGCCTTATCCAGAGATTTTCTTGCCTTTTTGGAAGGCTGAGGTCTTCTGCCAGAATTCAGTACAGGTTCTATGAGAATTGCTCCAAATGTAGATGTATTTTTTATGTAATTTGTGAGAGAAGGTAAGCTCCATGTCCTACTCCTCCACCTTCTTGATCTGATCTCAAGTAGGAGGTTTTTAAAAGCTCAGGCATATTGCTGGGGATGTAGAAGACCAAATGCTTCTGCAGGACTGTATGCATGGCCAGAGAAGGCCTTGAGGAAGCCCTAATCCTTCAATTCTGACTGACTTGGAGTCTCTGTTTAAACAGCAAGTGAAAACAAAGGCAGAATTTTTTACTTGGAGCATATAAGAAGTGCACCAACATGCACAAATCTGTCAAATCATGTGTTGACCACTAGCTAACAAGCACAGACTGAAATGACCCACACAGCAAAGAAAACAGACTTTACAGAATTACTCCAGGAAAGTAACTAAACAAACAAACAGCAACAACAACAAATCCCAGAAAAGCAGGGGATCTGATCTCCAGTGTTACTATATTTTATTTTTTAAAACTTTCCAACATTCAACAACCAAAAATACAGGACATGCATAGAAACAAGAAAGTATGGCCCATACAGAGGAAAAAAGCAATCTATAGAAACTGCCCCTGGGAACTTGTAGATATGGGATTTATTTAATAAATTCTTTAAATCAGCTACTATAAATATGTTTAAAAAACTAAAGAAGCGGCCAAGAAGCCTGTGTGCGAGCGCAGGTCACTGTCCACACCGCCCTTCCGGGAGCCTGTGCAGCCCGCCACTGCCGGGGTCCCGGGATGCAGGGGCGGCTTCCCTGGGAGAATGCACGGCACGCCTCGGGCTGGTGCAACATCACGCCGGCCTCTGCCGCTGCAGCCTTGCCCCGCACTCCGAGCCCCTCCCTCCCGCCTGGCCTGAGTGAGCCAGAGTCCCCGAAGAAGCTGCTTTTTCAACCCTGTCCTGTCTGAGTGAAGAACAGACACCCTCTGGTGACCTACAGGCAGAGGTGGGGGCAAATCCAAAGCTGAGACCCAGGAGCTGTGAGAACAAAGAAGAGAAAGGGAAACCTCTCCCAGCAGCCTCAGAAGCAGCGGATTAAAGCTCCACAATCAACTTGATGTACCCTGCATCTGTGGAATACATGAATAGACAACACATCATCCCAAATTGAGGAGCCAGGAGTCAGTGCTGTGCCTCTGAGGTGGGAGAGCCAACTTCAGGACACTGGTCCACAAGAGACCTCCCAGCTCCACATAATATCAAACGGTGAAAATCTTCCAGAGATCTCCATCTCAACACCAGCACCCAGCTTGACTCAACGACCAGCAAGCTACAGTGCTGGACACCCTATGCCAAACAACTAGCAAGACAGGAACACAACGCCACCCATTAGCAGAGAGGTGGCCTAAAATCATAAAAAGTCCGCAGACACCCCAAAACACACCACCAGACGTGGACCTGACCACCAGAAAGACAAGATCCAGTCTCATCCACCAGAACACAGGCACTAGTCCCCTCCACCAGGAAGCCTACACAACCCACTAAACCAACCTTAGCCACTGGGGACAGACACCAAAACCAACGGGAACTACGAACCTGCAGCCTGCAAAAAGGAGACCCCAAACACACTAACATAAGTAAAATGAGAAGACAGAAAAACACACAGCAGGAGAAGGAGCAAGATAAAAACCCACCAGACCTAACAAATGAAGAGGTAATAGGCAGTCTACCTGAAAAAGAATTCAGAATAATGATAGTAAAAATGATCCAAGATTCTATTTCCAAGGTGCAAAATCTTGGAAATAGAATAGACAAAATACAAGAAACAGCTAACAAGGACCTAGAAGAACTAAAGATGAATCAAGCATCAATTAAAAACACAATAAATGAAATAAAAAATACTCTAGATGGGATCAATAGCAGAATAACTGAGGCAGAAGAACGGATAAGTGAGGTGGAAGATAAAATAGTGGAAATAACTGCTGCAGAGCAAAATAAAGAAAAAAGAATGAAAAGAACAGAGGACAGTCTCAGAGACCTCTGGGACAACATTAAACGCACCAACATTCGAATTATAGGGGTTCCAGAAGAAGTGGAGATAAAGAAAGGGACTGAGAAAATATTTGAAGAGATTATAGTTGAAAACTTCCCTAATATGGGAAAGGAAATAGTTAATCAAGTCCAGGAGGCACAGAGAGTCCCATACAGAATAAATCCAAGGAGAAATATGCCAAGACACATATTAATAAAACTGTCAAAAATTAAACACAAAGAAATCATATTAAAAGCAGCAAGGAAAAAACAACAAATAACACACAAGGGAATCCCCATCAGGTTAACAGCTGATCTCTCAGCAGAAACTCTACAAGCCAGAAGGGAGTGGCAGGACATAATTAAAGTGATGAAGGAGAAAAACCTGCAACCAAGATTACTCTACCCAGCAAGGATCTCATTCAGATTTGATGGAGAAATTAAAAGGTTTACAGACAAGCAAAAGCTGAGAGTTCAGCACCACCAAACCAGCTTTACAACAAATGCTAAAGGAACTTCTCTAGGCAAGAAACACAACAGAAGGAAAAGACTTACAACAACGAACCCAAAACAATTAAGAAAATGGGAATAGGAACATACATATCGATAATTACCTTAAATGTAAATGGACTAAATGCTCCCACCAAAAGACACAGATTGGCTGAATGGATACAAAAACAAGACCCATATATATGCTGTCTACAAGAGACCCACTTCAGACCTAGAGACACATACAGACTGAAAGTAAGGGGATGGAAAAAGATATTCCATGCAAATGGAAACCAAAAGAAAGCTGGAGTAGCAATTCTCATATCAGACAAAATAGACTTTAAAATAAAGACTACTAGAAGAGACAAAGAAGGACACTACATAATGATCAAGGGATCGATCCAAGAAGAAGATATAACAATTGTAAATATTTATGCACCAAACATAGGAGCACCTCAATACATAAGGCAAATACTAACAGCCATAAAAGGAGAAATTGACAGTAACACAATCATAGTAGGGGACTTTAACACCCCACTTTCACCAATGGACAGATCATCCAAAAGGAAAATAAATAAGGAAACACAAGCTTTAAATGATACATTAAACAAGATGGACTTAATTGATATTTATAGGACATTCCATCCAAAAACAACAGAATACATATTTTTCTCAAGTGCTCATGGAACATTCTCCAGGATACATCATATCTTGGGTCACAAATCAAGCCTTGGTAAATTTAAGAAAATTGAAATTGTATCAAGTATCTTTTCCGACCACAATGCTATGAGACTAGATATCAATTACAGGAAAAGAGCTGTAAAAAATACAAACACATGGAGGCTAAACAATACACTACTTAATAATGAAGTGATCACTGAAGAAATCAAAGAGGAAATTAAAAAATACCTAGAAACAAATGACAATGGAGACACGACGACCCAAAACCTATGGGACGCAGCAAAAGCAGTTCTAAGAGGGAAGTTTATAGCAATACAATCCCACCTTAAGAAACAGGAAACATCTCGAGTAAACAACCTAAACTTGCACCTAAAGCAATTAGAGAAAGAAGAACAAAAACATCCCAAAGTTAGCAGAAGGAAAGAAACCATAAAAATCAGATCAGAAATAAATGAAAAAGAAATGAAGGAAACGATAGCAAAGATCAATAAAACTAAAAGCTGGTTCTTTGAGAAGATAAACAAAATTGATAAACCATTAGCCAGACTCATCAAGAAAAAAAGGGAGAAGACTCAAATCAATAGAATTAGAAATGAAAAAGGAGAAGTAACAACTTACACTGCAGAAATACAAAAGATCATGAGAGATTACTACAAGCAACTCTATGCCAATAAAATGGACAACCTGGAAGAAATGGACAAATTCTTAGAAATGCACAACCTGCCAAGACTGAATCAGGAAGAAATAGAAGATATGAACAGACCAATCACAAGCACTGAAATTGAAACTGTGATAAAAAATCTTCCAACAAACAAAAGCCCAGGAACAGATGGCTTCACAGGCGAATTCTATCAAGCATTTAGAGAAGAGCTAACACCTATCCTTCTCAAACTCTTCCAAAATATAGCAGAGGGAGGAACACTCCCAAACTCATTCTACGAGGCCACCATCACCTTGATACCAAAACCAGACAAGGATGTCACAAAGAAAGAAAACTATAGACCAATATCACTGATGAACATAGATGCAAAAATCCTCAACAAAATACTAGCAAACAGAATCCAACAGCACATTAAAAGGATCATACACCATGATCAAGTGGGGTTTATTCCAGGAATGCAAGGATTCCTCAATATATGCAAATCAATCAACGTGATACACCATTTTAACAAATTGAAGGAGAAAAACCATATGATCATCTCAGTAGATGCAGAGAAAGCTTTCGACAAAATTCAACACCCATTTATGATAAAAACCCTGCAGAAAGTAGGCATAGAGGGAACTTTCCTCCACATAATAAAGGCCATATATGACAAACCCACAGCCAGCATCGTCCTCAATGGTGAAAAACTGAAACCATTTCCACTAAGATCAGGAACAAGACAAGGTTGCCCACTCTCACCACTCTTATTCAACCTAGTTTTGGAAGTTTTAGCCACAGCCATCAGAGAAGAAAAGGAAATAAAAGGAATCCAAATCAGAAAAGAAGAAGTAAAGCTGTCACTGTTTGCAGATGACTTGATACTATACATAGAGAATCCTAAAGATGCTACCAGAAAACTACTAGAGCTAATCAATGAATTTGGTAAAGTAGCAGGATACAAAATTAATGCACAGAAATCTCTGGCATTCCTATATACTAATGATGAAAAATCTGAAAGTGAAATCAAGGAAACACTCCCATTTACCATTGCAACAAAAAGAATAAAATATCTAGGAATAAACCTACCTAAGGAGACAAAAGACCTGTATGCAGAAAATTATAAGACACTGATGAAAGAAATTAAAGTTGATACAAATAGATGGAGAGATGTACCATGTTCTTGGATTGGAAGAATCAACATTGTGAAAATGACTGTACTACCCAAAGCAATCTACAGATTCAATGCAATCCCTATCAAACTACCACTGGCATTTTTCACAGAACTAGAACAAAAAATTTCACAATTTGTATGGAAACACAAAAGACCCCGAATAGCCAAAGCAATCTTGAGAACAAAAAACGGAGCTGGAGGAATCAGGCTCCCTGACTTCAGACTATACTACAAAGCTACAGTAATCAAGACAGTATGGTACTGGCACAAAAACAGAAAGAGAGATCAATGGAACAGGATAGAAAGCCCAGAGTTAAACCCACGGACATATGGTCACCTTATCTTTGATAAAGGAGGCAGGAATGTACAGTGGAGAAAGGACAGTCTCTTCAATAAGTGGTGCTGGGAAAACTGGATAGGGACATGTAAAAGTATGAGATTAGATCACTCCCTAACACCATACACAAAAATAAGCTCAAAATGGATTAAAGACCTAAGTGTAAGGCCAGACACTATCAAACTCTTAGAGGAAAACATAGGCAGAACACTCTATGACATAAATCACAGCAAGATCCTTTTTGACCCACCTCCTAGAGAAATGGAAATAAAGACAAAAATAAACACATGGGACCTAATGAAACTTAAAAGCTTTTGCACAGCAAAGGAAACCATAAACAAGACCAAAAGACAACCCTCAGAATGGGAGAAAATATTTGCAAATGAAGCAACTGACAAAGGATTAATCTCCAAAATTTATAAGCAGCTCATGCAGCTCAATAACAAAAAAAAAAACAACCCAGTCCAAAAATGGGCAGAAGACCTAAATAGACATTTCTCCACAGAAGATATACAGACTGCCAACAAACACATGAAAGGATGCTCAACATCTTTACTCATTAGAGAAATGCAAATCAAAACTACAATGAGATATCATCTCACACCAGTCAGAATGGCCATCATCAAGAAATCTGGAAACAATAAATGCTGGAGAGGGTGTGGAAAAAAGGGAACACTCTTGCACTGCTGGTGGGAATGTGAATTGGTACAGCTGCTATGGAGAACGGTATGGAGGTTCCTTAAAAAACTACAAATAGAACTACCATATGACCCAGCAATCCCACTACTGGGCATATACCCTGAGAAAACCATAATTCAAAAAGAGACATGTACAAAAATGTTCATAGCAGCCCTATTTACAATAGCTCGGAGATGGAAACAACCCAAGTGTCCATCATCGGATGAATGGATAAAGAAGATGTGGCACATATATACAATGGAATATTACTCAGCCATAAAAAGAAATGAAATTGAGCTATTTGTAATGAGGTGGATGGACCTAGAGTCTGTCATACAGAGTGACATAAGTCAGAAAGAGAAAGACAAATACTGTATGCTGACACATATATATGGAATTTAAGAAAAAAAATGTCATGAAGAACATAGGGGTAAGACAGGAATAAAGACACAGACCTACTAGAGAATGCACTTGAGGATATGGGGAGGGGGAAGGGTAGGCTGTGACAAAGCAAAAGAGTGGCATGGACATATATACACTACCAAACGTAAGGTAGATAGCTAGTGGGAAGCAGCCACATAGCACAGGGAGATCAGCTCGGTGCTTTGTGACCGCCTGGAGGGGTGGGATAGGGAGGGTGGGAGGGAGACGCAAAAGGGAGGGGATATGGGAACATATGTATATGTATAACTGATTAAGTTTTTTAATTAAAAAAATTTAAAAAAATAAAAATAAATTTGTTATAAAGCAAAAAAAAAAAAAAACCTAAAGAAGCTATATATAAATAAATAAAGTATGAAACAATGTCTCACCAAATAGAAAAATCAATAAGTAGGTCAAAATTATAAAAAAGAACCAAATAGAAATTCTCAACTTAAAAAGCACAGTAACAAATGAAAAATTCGCTAGAGGAGCTAAATAGAACATTTGAGCTGGCAGAAGAAATAATGAGTGATCTTGAAGATGGGTCAGTTGAGATTTTCTAATTTAAGAAAGAAAAAGAAAAAATATGAACTTGTGAGATATGATCAAGCATAACAACATATATATATATATATATATACACATATGTGTATATATATATATATATATATATATATATATATATATATATATATATATATATATATATATATATATACTGGGAAAACCAAAAGGAGAAGGGAGAGTGAAAGGGGCAGAAAGAATATTTGAGTACAAAAAGGAGAAGGGAGAGTGAATGGGGCAGGAAGAATAGTTGAAGGAATAACGGTTGAAAATTTCCAAGGTTGCCTCAACAAAACTGAATCCTTACATGTGTGCAGAAAATGAAGTTTCCAGTGTATTGGACCAAGAGCTAGCTGTGCATCGAAATTCTAAAAGTACTTAGACATAACACATAATGTTCCTCCAGATTTTCTTCAGACTGATCTCTTCTATTGATAATATGAATAATAAGAATACATTTTTATTTGAAGTTATGGCACAAGTATTCAAGCAGGTATTTAATAAGGAATAATTGTTACTAAGCTTATTTGTCATAACATCAGATGTGACACCAATCTCATTAAACAAGCTTTGTTGGATAAGAGATATACAAAGAGAAGAAGACATTTTAAAGCTAAGGAAACTCAAAATAATTGATCTCTGGAGCATTGTGTGACTGGCAGTAAATGAGTTCTAAGTACAAGGAGAACTAGTATTCATGTGTTGTTTCTCCTCAGCCTTGAGGGTTTGGAGAAAAAACAGGCATCCATATAAGTACAACCTGTCTTATATTACTTCTACTGTCTATTTAGAGCCTTAATATTCTGTCCCCAAAAGACCCAGATAGAAAAATTGATCCATTACTCCAACTTTGTCTTTGCCGGGGGTAGCTTTTCTTGGGATAAGTTTGCTGCACCACACTCTAGATATCTCAGAGTCAACTAGGTATATATAGCACCTATCAAGATAATCTAAATGCATTTTACGTGTTTGTCTCTCCCATTAGACAGTGAAATTTTCATTCATTGCTCCATCCTTGGGAGTGTGGAATATAGAAGTCATGTCATAAATATTTTATTCATAAACTAATAAATGAATGAATGCATGGAATACAACTGCTTTAGCCTAGTAAGAAGGTGATAGGAGAAGGAGATTCCTCCACTCTTAACTTAAAGGAGGTCAATTTTAGTGTCAAATAGTGTCAATCTGGCAGGAAAGAGTTATCATTATTTACTAAGTACTGAGATATTCTCCTTTGCTAATGATGTATATTAAATTTAAAAAATCACAGAGGGAACTTCCTGGTGGTCTAGTGGTTAAGAGTTCACCTTCCAATGCAAGGGGTGCGGGTTTGATCCCTGGTTGGGGAGCTAAGATCCTACATGTCTCAGGGCCAAAAAACCAAAACATAAAACAGAAGCAATATTGTAACAAATTCAATAAACATTTAAAAAATGGTCCACATCAAAAAAGTCTTTAAAAAAAATCACAGAGAATGTACAGATAACAAAGCTCAAGGATTAACAGTGCTAAAACATACCTTATGCTCAACACGTATCTGGTAGTTAACTGGCAAGATAGGTTTAAGGCAGAAATAACTAGTGTGTTTTCTTTAATAACTTGGATTTCTTTAATGACTGAATCATACTTTCTCATTTCCTTCAGTCTTCATCTAAATAACAAGTAAGATGCTCAAACATACTAAGCAAAAAAATGACTTGTTATGTAACACAATGCCTACACAGAAAATTTTTCTATTTTTATTAAAAAAGGATTGAGGAAGATCTTAGGAAGGCAAAACATAATGGCTGAAGCTCAAAGAAGAATAAACTTGTATCTATATTGAATGTTTTTAAAATAAGAAAACGTTTCATAGGCAAGAATTTTTAAATCACTCAAAGTAGATTCGAAAGACCACGTGATTTGAAGAGAAATACTATTATTTAATCTCAAAAACCAATCTGCTCAATAAGTTTAAAGATTCATACACATATTGGTAACCTTTGGCAATTATCTTCTGTAAAAACTTATACTTTAAAAGAATAAATATACTTATTCCAGAGAAAAATAATAATAAAATAAAATTCCTCTTACCTCATATATATTGAACTGTGATTGCCCTCTAGAAAGTTCCCTATAGCTTGTTGTAAATTCTCCAATGAAATCATGACTAAAATTAAGGGGAAAAATATACATAGTATTAGTTTTCATACATTTGTTAATTATGTTTTAAAACTTTAAAAACTATAGTTTAATCATGAAAAATGCTTGATATTATTATGAACATAACATGATAATTTAAAACACACTGATACATAATTTCATTGTTCTTTAATTGTTAAGTATACCCAAAATTACATTTTGTTAGTATTCAAAAAATATTTAACTTATCCCACCAATGCTAATATTTCAAAGAGGTATATTAGGTTTAATAACTCATATCTCAAAAGCATTTTATCATCTATGCTATCCAAATAATTAACTATTAATTAGGATGAAAGTTTAAGACACTCAAAGATTTATTATTATCCATATCAATAATCACAAATATAATAAACAAAATCTTCAAACTTTTCTATGACCAGGATGTAATAGGACACTAGTTTTAAAAGGGACACTTTTTTTTTTTTTTTTTTTTTTTTTTGCGGTACACGGGCCTCTCACTGTTGTGGCCTCTCCCGCTGCGGAGCACAGGCTCTGGACGCGCAGGCCCAGTGGCCATGGCTCAAGGGCCCAGCCGCTCCATGGCACGTGGGATCCTCCCAGACCGGGGCACGAACCCGTGTCCCCTGCATCAGCAGGCGGACTCTCAACCACTGCGCCACCAGGGAAGCCCCAAAGGGACACTATTTTTAAACATTAACATAGAGAATATTCACCAAGCCTTATACTAATAATTTTAAAATATATTGTTAATACAAAACATGGTTATTCTAAACTTTTTTACCTTAAAGCAATCATCACTGCCTTCTCAGAAACAGAACTTCTACAGGTGCCTTCTCAGTTTAGGTGTGGAAGGGTAAGGATTGAGAAAGCATATGTTAGTTCTCACTATAAAATCCTTACTAATGTGATTACTGAGGCTGGCTTATGCAACTGTAAAACAGATGTTATGCATTCACCGGTTTAGAAGGGACGTGTATTCTACTACTCTGCACTAATTTAATGGTCAACACTAGGTTGAACACACACTGCTGAGAAATAAACATATAATGCTGGTATTTGGTGCAGTGGTGAAATGTAATGCATCAGAGGAAGAAGATCAAGACTGTAGGAGCTGAAGTAGTATAACAAACATAGGGGGTGTTGTCACTGCTATTTGTATCATAAGAGTTTAAGCTTGGCCCATTTGCTTGCAAATGTGAGGTGTTTATTACCATAAAAATGGATATTTTCCCCAAACTCCAGGCAGGTTTATGCTTAACTGTGATTCACTAAAATCCATAAACCTTCCATAGACCTGATGACCAGTAACAAGCAACAAGCAAATTGTGGCTAGGCAACGAAACTACTGATTGCTAAAGCTGGGATTTCAAAGGAAAATTTGCTGCCATTAACTTAAGTAGCGTTTTTGTAACAAAAATTTTTTTTTAAATTAAGATAAAACTCAGATATCCAGCCTCCCAGTTCTCCCTTATCTTAAAGATCTTGTGCTTTTATGACAATAGTCTATACAAGGCATTCTTCTTTACCCCAGTATCACCTTTTTTAGATTTAACTTTCCAAAGCAGATCTACACACATGAAAATGATAAAAGGAAAGAGCATTGAAGACTGTAACCAAATATATTTGCATTTTTGCATTTGTGAATCCAAACCTCCAGTATTCACTCTTTCGATTTACACAGGGAAAATTACAAAACAGTACTTTTGTGCTACATATTTCTTATAAATAAAATAATTCTCTTTGACTTTTAGAAGTGCAAGCTTATAACTGTGATATCTTTCACAGAAATCTTGAAAATTCTGAGTTATGGAAATTCTGCTTAGAACCTATCCTCTTCCATTGCTATGTGTGTTTTATATAACTTAAGTAATTGTCACCGAGAAAATGTTCTATTAAAGCACTTTAAACACAACACTTTGATATTGGTAAGTGTGGACAAGCCTTGTATAACCAGAGCTCACCACACTTGTGGTAGGAATCTAATATTGAAGCCTTAGAAAATGGCTGGATCATTTACTCCCTCATGGTAGTTTTCTGACTGTGTAAATTCTACACCTGTTTGGTTCATTATTTAAATTCAATGTTTAGGCCTCCTGCCACTCAATACTAATCAAGAACTTGGGTGAGAGAAGCAATAGTTACTGGTTTCCATTACTCAGTTGAGATCAATTATGCAATTATTCAATCACATCTCAAGAACATGTAATACATCCATCTGGATAAAGCCTGTCCAACAGAGTGGCAAATCTGGACTCAAGTGCAATGGTCAGGTTTCCTCAACTGCACACTGACATGCCATGCTGAAGTCATGGTGAAGCTTTCTAAGAAGCAGTTTTTGAATATCTAGATCTGTTTTGTTCTTGTTAAATTTGTTACCCTGCAGAGTTGAGTGATTAACAAAGGGGTACAATTCTCTTTGGTCTCAGTGCTAGGAATCTGTGCTGCTCACTTGTGTTTCCTATTCTGAAAAGACCCTGTTCATCATGAAACGGAGATTTTTGCCTCTGAAGTCGGTTGTTAAAAGAGCTTAAGCCAAATTTGTGGCACATCTCTAGCACGATATGTTTTCATGATGTGCTAGGAATCCTCAGCAACCTTTTCAGATATCTTACTCTTATTTTCCCTTTGCTTCAATTTCCTCACACAGTTTGGTCCACTATGTCTTATTATAAGCTTCCTTGGATCTTTTCAGAATAAGACAGAACATAAATAAAGAATGAATAAAATACTTGTTCCCCCTTCTGAATCTTGTTCAAGATGATTATTTTGCATAAAACACTTAATTTGCATGTCATACAAATGCAATGCCATCTTTGTGCTGTAGAGGAGAAAATGTATTGAGTCACAAATTACATTTCATGCTCCAAGACAAGATTTCTGTGACATACAGAAAACACATCATTGTATCTATTTAGATACAGAGAAATGGATGATCAAGAAGTGATGATTTGTCAAAAGGTCATAAACATAAGTGGCAATAGCAATGAAAGAGCCAAGCCTAGACATAAGGTGCTTTGTCTCACGAATACATCTGAAGAATCTGGGTGGATAAGTGAATAATTCTCAGATCTCTTGAAATGCATGGGAATTTTTAGTTTCCTTTGTCAACTACTGTCCTTCAAATACTATATATTAAATCATAGGTAAGTACTTTAAAGTAAGTATTGAAGGAGGTTTTCACTGATTTATTCTTATAATTATATTTTTCCCTATCATCAACCATTACTAGATTCTACTGAGATTAAAAGAAAGAAAAGTAACTTAATATTTTTTTCTGTTCACAACTGTCAATACTGTAATTTGAAACAATTCTTACTATACAGAGAAATATGATGAAAAGTACTTTGATAATAAATTACAATCAACAATTTCCTTGAGATTCAATAATACTGCTTTGTTATTTCCTGTTAATTTAATTGTAACTAAAATAATTCTTCTATGTTATAAGTCTCAAGCTCTCTGACTGCATTTACAAAATAAAGTTTACTGCAGGGTGGTTGATCTGATTTGTGTCCATTTACATCTCTAATTTTTTTCCAAAAAATTTTTTTAATTGATATATGTTATTTAAAATCTGAGGAAATAAACCAATATTGAGAGCAAATTGATTAATATCATAGGTAGTAACTTGGCTCTAAAATGCCTTGTTTGAGTAAAGTGATTAAATTTTTGAATAAAATCTGTATATTATAATCATTTCTATGCTCTATTAATAGTGGAAAATGGGTATTATGTACATTCATATTTATATCTGAAACATGTAGGACAGTCCCTATTTAACAAAGTGTCCATCTTCCCCTACTTTTGGCATCTTGTTTCACTTATCTTTTACTCTACTGCTTCGCTATTATCTCCTCTAAGAAATCTTTCCTGCTTTCTGCTCTTCCCCTTTGTTTAATAAAAACCCCCAATCCTCTCTATCATCATACTTCCTATATTGTATAACAGCTGTTGTTTATATATCTCCCCTCTTAGCTTTTATAACATACTTGAAGTTAAGAAAGATGATAATTTCATCTCAGTATTCTCAGCATCTACTTCAGTGCCTGGTAACCAATGGGAATTTTTGAATGTTGCAAATATACTCAAGTTAATATCACGGTCATGCTGTAATCTTACCTTGCCAGTAATATTAACAATTTTGCCTCTCATGAATTTTATTTAGTCCAAAAGAATGGCACAAGTGCAAAACATATTAGCCATTGTTACTCTATTTCTTTGAAACAACTCTGAGGGTAATGCTGATAACTGTTATTTTCCCATAGAAATGCACCCACATAATCACACCAAAGACATAGAAAAAAGAGAGGAGAATATTGCCTTTGCTTGGCGTTTCCAGTGATCTTCCTGAAGATCAACCTGCTTTGGGCAGAATAGATGATGCTTATTTTCCTCTCAGTCATTAAACTAATTTTTGCACATAGATACAAATGACAAATACACACTGAGTCCATCTCATCCCTCTCTCTATCATCATGTTGTCTTGGGTAAATCAGTCACTTTGGGGTCTTTATGTCTTCACCTAAAAATTGGAGGCAATGTCTATTTACTGTTTTGAAAATAATCCTAGATAATTCATTTGAATTCTTTCTGTGAAAGGTGTTTAATTCCTTATAAAAACATTACTAAAATACATTTTTCTGATTAGTAAGTAATATGACTCTAGACACTTATATGTATAGTTTTAAAGAAGCTTTCATCAAAACAACCCTTTGAAGATGTAACAGGTTTATGAATTGCTATTTGGGTGTTACACATATACCTGTGTCTTGTACTGGTCTTATATAAGAATGTTTAATTCATTAAGCATACCTCTCTTTTGGAGTGTGACATGTTTCAGGTGTGCATTAACGAATGTCTCATGAGGATTTGTAAACAAACTGTATATTAAAGATAATTTCTCTAATTGGGATACTGAAAAGGTTTCAGCACAAAAATTGGCAGGATCTTTCTTATTTGAAGCCAAGCTATTAATTCCATAATTACAAGTAAAATGTACCATGGGACTTGTGATTTCCCATGATCACCACAAAAAGTCTTTATAAATCCAGATAACAATAGCCTATCAGCTGTCCCTGCTTTTGCTTTTTTTTTTTTTTTCCTTCTAGTCAAAGCTTTTGACTTTGACCCAACTTTTCAGCATTTAGGAATTTTTTATTAATGAGATGACACTAGCCTTCACTGATTCTTAAAATTTCAAAAAAATCAAGTCTTTTTTTTTTTCTTGTAACTTTCTCAAATCCAGACAGAGAATTTAGTTTCCTTTAAAAAGTCAGAAATATGGCTTTAACTATTCCTCAGTTATGAGTTGGTCTATATTTAAATCTACAGAACTATCATGATTCTTAATTAACTGCCCCAGTAAACACAGATTATCAGCACATTCTGACAAAAGTAATTTTTTTCTTTGTAATGTCCTGGTTTGTTTTTACTGGTAGAAATTATTATATATAAGATATATATGAATGTATTCAATGTAGAAGTTTTCATTTATCTCCAGTTTTGTTGAAATTTTAAGTAATTTCAAAAGGTTTACGTTTACTTTGCTCCTTCTGTAGATTACAACAACACTTCTGAGCCTCCAAGAAGGAAACAGATATCACCCTCAAATATTAACAATTCCCAGGAGAAAATGGCTAATTTTATCAGTCTTATTAAAACCTGCTCCTTGATCCATTTCTAATACAGGCAGAGATTTTAAAAGATATAAATACCATATATATATATATAATAAGTCTTCATTTCCTTTTGGGTGTAAATATATATAAAATTTTATATAATCATATATAATGTTACATCTACATAATCATACATTTAGTAATTCACCTATTATTACTTAATATTTTGCTTATTAACTTTATTTTCACTTATTTCTTTATCTACACAAAGAGTTAGACAAATCACATTTTCTAAGATAAAGACAATATTTTTGATGTGGTTTAGATATAGCAAATGATATATGCCATAATAAAGAAACTGTTATTTATGATGAGTTATCAGATTGAAACCAAAATTGTATGCCTAAATACTCCAATTTAAAAAAAATACACGCTGTATACGTATTTTTAAAGTGTATTTTATATTATATACATTACTTTCAATGTTAGATTATTTAAACTGCATGTATATCTATACTGTAAATTTTAACTACACATAAAGTCTAACTTTTGAAAGAGAATTACCTTCAATTTTTTTCTATTGCCTCTTAATAAGCTTAATGCACCAAAATATTGTCAAGCAAAAACTCCTCATTCAAATTCCATTTTACCTAATCAAATAAAAAGTGTGTCATATCTAAAGCCAAAAATTCTTAATGCAAAATAACTTTTACCTAGCAACAGTTTTACAAATGCAATTTAATTCATTATAAGGCAGGATGGAGTTTCTTTAGCTCTACAGGGCCTCTGGATATTTTTCTACGATAATATTAATTAAGAAGTTAACTGAGATAACATCTGAAGTAAAAATCTTCTCTAATTTTATGGAGTTTTATTTTTAATTTTATTTATTTATTTATTTTAAAATGTATTATTAATTAATTTATTTATTTTTGGTTGGGTTGGGTCTGTTGCTGTGTGCAGGTTTTCTCTAGTTGCAGCGAGTGGAGGCTACTCTTCGTTGCAGGGTGCGGGCTTCTCATTGTGGTGGCTTCTCTTGTTGCGGAGCACGGGCTCTAGGCGCATGGGCTTCAGTAGTTGCACCACGCAGGCTCAGTAGTTGTGGTGCACAGGCTTAGTTGCTCCACAACATGTGGGATCTTCCCAGACCAGGGTTCGAACCCGTGTCCCCTGCATTGGCAGGCAGATTGTTTACAACTGTGCCATCAGGGAAGTCCCCAATTTTGTGGATTTTTAAATACTTATGTTATGCATGTCACATATTTTCTCTGTAATTTCAAAGTGATTGAATTCTAATCTTTAGCTTGAGCGTTAAACTCTGGAAAGAAATGTCTGTGTGATTCAGTATCCTGTTTCTAAAATATACACTATCAGTTAGTGAATGTTATTTTTTTCAGACTAACGAGAATTAATAAAAATAATCAGTATTACTATAATAAGCAAAGCAAAACAAAATAAATGAAACAGAAGAAGTATTAACATAAAATAATAATAAATTTGATATTGGCCAAAGCATCAATGTTTTAAAAAATAGGATTCCATGCTTTTGTAGCTTCTTAGTCTTTCTTTGTCGTTGGTTTATGCCCAAATAAATGCAATTCAAAGTAATCACTTTCTCTCCAGCATATTAATACAGTAAGTCCCCTACATATGAACCTTCAAGTTGCAAACTTTCAAAGATGCAAACGTGCATGAAATTGAAGCTTGCCCTCCATCTCCTATTGCTGAAGATCCCTCAGCTCTATCATCTCCCAACTCCTCTCCCTCCTCCACTCAGTAACTCTTCTTGCCTATTCACTTGATGCCAGCCCCTGTATGCCAGCTGTTGTACTGTACTACTGTATTTTTCAAGTTACTGTACTGTAAGATTAAAAATGTTTTCTTTATTTCTTTGTGTTTGTTCTTTATGTATTATTTGTGTGAAAAGTATTATAAACCTATTACAGTATAGTACTATATAGCCGATTGTGTTAGTTGGGTACCTAGGCTAAATTTGTTGGACTTACTAATAAATTGCACTTACGAATGGGCTCTTGGAATGGAACTCATTTGTACTTAGGAAACTTACTGTAACATTTATTCAAGACTAAAAAAAAAGAAAAAGAAAAGCACACAAACACCAGTCATAAGCAGATAGGCTCAATTCATAGTTTAAAAACTGTTATTTTAGCTATGTATCATATGCTTTTATAAATTGTTTGTTAACACACTGGTATATTTCTTGGCTAGTGCTCATAAATTAGTACTTAATTTATGTATTACTTTTTTCACTCAAACTTGCCTGAGTTCATAGATAAATCTATTTGCTCATCCATCTAGATTTACTATAATATTGCTAGCTTTGTTTATTCTCTGTAAGCATTGACTACTACTGTAATGTCTTTAAGAGATAATTATATCATCTTAACTTGTCTTCCTTTCTCACAATGTTTAAGAATGGAACACAGGGATTCTATGATTTCTCTAACCAAGGTTCGTACTGATAGGAAAGTGCCAGTGAAAAAAACTGACAGGAGTAATACACACACACACACACACACACACACAACACAATTCCCAGCCTGAAAGAGCAAAAGCTGGCAAGTTGCACACTACAGTCCACTGCTACCTATGGTTAAGGTCTTTTCAGTGGCAAACAATCCCTTCTTCGCCTCTGGCATACCTTTTCTATTCTATGTGTAGGGACACTTTTTCCTACAGTGGTGCCAGAGTTGCCAACAAACATCATAAGTGTTCTAGCTCCGTTGCCATCCTTACTTGTGGAAGGATGCTCCCTCTGGCCACCAGTCTCCATACTGTCCATTACCTTCCTGACAGACTGAGGTACTCCAAAAGAGACAAGAGAGATCAACTGCAAATGGTAAGTCACAAAGATGAGGAAATTAAAGTAAATTTGCTATTGAAGTTCTTTCAAATCTATGGGGAAAAATGCATTTTGGAGAGCTTTCTTTGATCAGTGTCAAGGTTTCAGATTTAACAGACATACAAGCTAAAAAAAAAGTGTGTTTATGCAGTAGAAAAATATGAATTATTGCTGTTGTAGTTTCTAATTAATATATATAGATAATTCAAGTCTGAAAGCAGTCATCCAAATTGCCTAGAATATTTATCTCAAATAAAACCAAGTAATTCACAAAATTTTATTTTGTGTTGTGTAGATCAGGCATTGGTAGTAAAAAATGTACATGTTATAAATTTAAAAAATGATCATCTCACTTTGGTGAAATTTCACATTTAAAGCTGACAGAATTTACTGTAATCCTTGGCATAGATCTCATGTGGCAGCTCAGAACTTGCAGATTTGAAAGAGTTTCAGCTACAGGGAGTTGTGTGCTTATTTTTATATTAATATACTTCACATTAATATAAAGATAATAACTACTTATCACCATTCAAGATTTATAAGGTCTTTTTGAGTACCTATATAACTATTCTTTCCACTTCTCTAAATGAATATTATTTTCTTATACTACTTATGGAGAAACACACTTTTTAGGTATTTTGGGTGGCTCTAATAATTCTTTATGTTTTTGAGCAGTGTAATCTTTATGACAATTGGTTTAACAGTGTAAATATCTTCAAAGTATTAGGATATGGAAATAAGATAATATACCTCATAAAAGTGTTTTTTTTTGCTTAGAAGCTTGAATAAATTAATATATTTTTAACTATATGAGACACCAGAAGACTGTGAAGCAAAATTTCAGAATACCTGAGTTTTCGAGAGATACAGATCTAAGACATTAATCAACATTAAAAGTACTGAGTGAGTACTTTTAGATGGATAATCCCTATTTGTAGAAGCTCTTCTTCTTTAATACTAAGCATAGTATGAAACTTGTGCTTAAAACCCAACCTAAAAATCTGTGAATTTTCTAGTGGAAATCAAAGAACTATCCATGCAACTCAATAAAAATAATGTTTTCCTGTTAGTTCTACCTTTGGGTTCTACTGATTCTGGTTAAGTCATTAGGCTTCTTAGTAAAAGTTTTCACCCCTCAAAATCATAAAATATACTTTCTCATCCACTTCACAAGAAAAGTTTAATTGATTAACTTGAGTTGTTCTGAACAGAACATCAGAAATATGTTTTGGGTTCTTGGAAGAAATGTACTATATTAGAAAATGGCCATAAATGCATAATCTCAATATATGTTAAAATTAATTTGAGAGGTTACAATATAAATTTACAATACATACATTCCATTGACTTGCTTGTTTAAACTATGCTCTCTATATACAAATACATTAGCATGTAATATAAAGTGCATATATGCTCAACTCTTTTTACATATTAAATATCTTATTCTATACAGTTAGTAAAATAACAATAAAGAACTATTTAGAGAGCAATGGCTTCAAATGGGCATTGTGAATGTGTGAAGATTTAAATATAAGAATATTTTTATATACATCTAAATAAATATTCCAATTTTGAATTCACTTTAAACATAAACCATAGGGAAAACTGCACATCAAAAATTCTTCTCTAGTTTGTATGTTTATTCGGTTCTACCAGTAAAGTCACAAATTAAGGCCAAAAAATATGAGTTAACAAGTATTGTATCTCTATTCCAGGGTTGTAATCATAGAATAATTCTAGTAAATCAAGCAACTTAAGTAGCATGATCATTAAATATACATATACTTTCATATGTTGATAAAATTTTATTTCAAGTGTGTATCAATCTCAAGATTTAGAAGATTTGTTTCTGAAAAAGATTGCAAATAATTCTGCAACACCCCTTAGTGTTGCATATATGATTGTAATTAATACATGCCATATATATAATTAACCTGAAATTCGAAAGTTAATAATCCAGATTACTTTGACTTCCTTAGAAACATTACATAATACATATTATATATAGGAGAAATTGTGATACCAAATTTAGTTCTTTTTAAGGACCTTATTTACTACTCACAATATAGTTACTGAGTACTCCCTCAAACTGAATCTTAATGCTAAACAATTACATTTAATCTGTTTAAATATACACACAGAATAAATGAGAAAAATGCAAGAGAATGGCTTATTCTCAGATATCCCTTGATCGTGTCAAATTGAGTGCAATGCCAAAGATGGAAATTTTATGTGGGGCTAGCATATTAAAATGTTGCTAATTTTTAGTAACATAAATCTTAATGTGGGCTATAATACATGGCTTAAACTACAATGCAGAAATGATTCAAGACATTATAAAATGTACATACAAAAGAAAGTTGTGCCTTCCATTTCTAATGAAGTGAATAATTGAAGCAATTACTTAGATAATATAAATACACTATTATCTGTATACTTTAAATAAAACCTATTTTTCAGTTTTTGTTTTCCCATCTTCAACTTGCATGTATAGGCACAAATTAGAAATTATGAGTACCAAAACTATGCACCCAAGCAGGTTGGAACTAAGAATATCATAACTGTATATCAGAGTTTAAATATCAAAAACAGAGTAGAAATGCTTGATGTAGGAGAGCAGTGAATCAAACTTCAGGACATTAAGTATCTTTTAGGTACCTCAGCTCAGTCATTTGGTTAAAAACTTTTTTAAAATAAATAAATAACACCAAGTTCTCAAATATATCTGAACATTTACCAAAGCTAAGTTTTCACTGGTAGTGACAATGTTCTGTGTCTTAGTTTTCCTTCAGATCAATACAATTTGCCTTTTAAGTGTGATTTGACTATAACATGTATAAATGGCTAAAATATTACTTTTGTCTTGTTTTAATTCTTTCAGGTAATGTCTGCTATAGTTACCATCAAATGCTAAAAGGAAGAACCTGTGCTTCAAAGGAAAGATTCTGGACTTCTGAATATCCTGTTCCATTTTTCCTACACTAAGATGATGGGAGATAAAAGCAGCACTTAGAAAGGCAGTTATGTCACACAGTAGTTTGCTTTGAAAGCTATGACTACCTACTAGTCATATAAAACAGACAAGTCATTTCCACATTCTGAACCTTAATTTTCATATCTAAAAAAGAAAAAGAACAATAATAATATTCCTTTGGGGGATTTATTTTTATAATTGAGAGGGAATGTGTATAATTGCTTAGACTATCAAATTAAAATTAAAACTCTTATAAATAATCATCATGTAATTGAATTATCAAACTATTCTGTAAGAGAAATTTATACAACAAAAAGACCACACCACAATACTCTTTCTTTCCCATTCATATTCTCTCTTCTTTATCTCTTTTATCTCTTTTTCTGACTAGCCAATTTCAATGGAATATTAAAATTATTACAAAATAAATGTATTCAGCAAGTTCATGTGTGTAGTGAACTTCTCAGTTGTCAAATTTTAAAAACTGTTTTTTACAGGATTTACTTATTGCTAAATTTAGTTTCATGTGTATTTGAAACACTAATAGGTGACTGAGAAACATAGAGCTACACAACACATGTTAACACAAAATCTCAAATTGTCTTCGTGTTGAGAATCAGAGAAAACAGTGGGTGACCATTACACACCAATAATCATCCTATTGTATAAAGGATAAGTATCATTACTAACAAAAAGTCTTCATACTCACAACCAGAAGTTTCGTTTAACTGTAGGACTTTTATGGCCAGCTCTGCAGAATTTTCTCCCAAAACTCTCATGAAGCAATTACATATACTTAAATTGTTCCAAATAAATTTTTAAAGTAGAATGTTTTCCAATTTATACCTTTAATTTATATTCCAACATCTCTCAGATTCCCTAGTCTCATAGTTCTAATAGCCTGATACACATCTCCACTGTGATATATAATTTTGAAAACAGGAATTAGGGGTGGGAAAGAGAAAAGGATATACTGTAAATGGAAAAACCTTTAGCAGCTCATTCTTGGGAGAGGTAAAGAGAAACTGGGTAAAACCCAGCCAGGACTTGGATATATCTGAATCTGTTAGGAAGAGAGAGCTGAGCCATGTGTAAGAAAGCACAACAGAAATAGGTTGATGTCATCTGAAATGTTTTCATTCTTCTGGCATTAGATCATCAGGAGAGTTTTAGTATTATCTGATTGAGACTATAAAATAGGTTTACATTTGGAGTATCATCAAGACTAAGCAAAAGGTAATATTAGAATTTTAAATTCACCAAGTCCAAAATCAAGTCCATTTCATCCATAAACATGGTTTAATTGTATTGATCTGTTCCAAATCTCAAAAAGAAAAACAACAACAACAACAACAAAAAAAAAAACAGTGTCACTATCGGAGGTTTTTTATTATCCTATTCCAGAATGATTTTCTAAAATGGTTCTCAACCCAAATGTGCATCAGCATGACCTGGGGAGTTTTTTCAAAAACAAACCTTTAGACTGCACCCCAAGCCTTCTGAAGTAGAATCTGCAAAGATCCTATTTTGAGAAAAGCACTCTAGGGGATTCTCATGCAAGTCTTCAGTTGAAACCACTGCTGTAAATGGTCCACAATGTTTCTGGCAATAAGAAAATTTCAATATATTTTGATCCTGATTACAGAAAAAGATCAAGGTTTTCTAGAGAACGGAGATGTCACTTAAGGTCATCACAGAGATGTGGAAAATATTCTTCAGGGTAAGCAAAGGTAAAACACTTTGAATATGGATTAAAAATATTTGTGGATGTAGATGGTAAAGTTACCTGAAGCCACGACTATATAAATCAATGCAATATTTTATCCAGTAAACTGGAGGTCAAAAATGATTGTCATGAATTAGTAAAAGAGGTAATGCTTTTTTTTGCCTTTTCTTCCTTGGAAACCTCAACACATGTCTTATGCATACTATAATATAAATAAGCTGTATTTTTTCACACTAATTTTTTACAAAATTGCAAACTGGAAGATAGGTCAAAGTATACCATGAAATAACAAAAATGATGAAAACAATGCTGAGCTGCTTCAGAGTTGAATGACTGAATATCTTATGTACACAAATGTCAGTCTCTCAAAATGCTGTTGAAAACTCTGCTTTCTTTCATCAGGAGACTGTTCCTTGGCCAAAAGCCTCATTAAAGAAATTATTCTTCAATGTTTGGAATATAACAGAAACATAAAGTTTTTTATTTTAAGGACAAACACTGAGGATCCTTAGAGATCCTAAGATTCAGAGGAACTTAAAATGATCAGCAGTAAAACAGGTGTTACCTTATGTTTTATGGGGAAAAAGTGCTATTAAAAGTTTCCTCTTTGTTACTGCTCAACTTTAAGATAAGATCTAGAGTCCTATGTAGGGAAAATACAGATTGACTTTAAATATGATTTTGATGTTTTTGTCACTAGAACTAGTAAAATGAGCGTACAAATTATATTAATTAAATGAGTAAGAAAAAATTTAATATATATTTTCTATAAAGATGAATTTGAAATTTGGAACAAATGAATGATCTGGGAGCCAGTTTAACTTCTGCCAGCTCACTCACACTTAATTAAGCATCTATATTTGGAATATAGAATTCCACTCATCTGCTCTTCCCAAGCTGATCTGAAGCAACCAGATTTTTCTGGATTTAATTGAAAGAAAATAATAGATTCTAGCTCACTAAAAAAAGACACCACATTTTGTATTAACAGCTAATCAAACTACTATTACCAATATTTGTATTTATTGCCAAAGATAGACTCCTTTGTTACGTATCCTCCATTGTGTATCTGTCCAGAGGTAAAATCTCTGCTTGTTGACTTAATCATCTATCTCTCAACCCCAGAGATAAAAAGGTATGAATTGGATTAGGAATATCTAGTCATGCTGTAGAAGTGGCGAGTTGGTATGTCAAATTGATTTATTTATAATGTTGGTATTTCTATACATCTGGTTGACATCTTTTCTTAAGAGCTCATGGTAAAATTCTTGAGGATAAGGTAACACATAAAAAAGTAAATAAAAGGGTATTTAATCACACTATCCATAGATAAACTTGCTAATGGTTAGTATATATTTTCTATTTACATATTTTAACATATTCCAGATACAATGTATAAAGCTGCACTGTCCAATAAGGGAGACATTAGTGAAATGTAGCCATTGATTACTTGAAAATGTGGCTACCAATATGCTGAAGTAGCCTACTAGTAGACTGGCACCAGCCTTGGGCACCCTGGGCCTTGCAGGCAGCTGCCTCAAACTCAGCCCTGTCCCTAGTGGGCAGACAGGAGCCCTCCACTGCAATGACCCTCCCCCTGCCAGAGTCCTGCAATTAGACATTCTGGGACTTGCCTCTCCAATCAGTGGGCCCAAACCTGCCTGGGTTTGAACTGAGCCTCCCCAGGTCCATCAGCCAGTGGACCAGGACATCCACCAACCACCAGCAGCTAGCACCAAACCTGAGAACTCCCAGGCCACACAGCCAACAGCATTGGAACACAACTGCACCCACCAGCAGGCCACCAGTCATGACACAAGGCAGGGTCTGGCAGCCAAACAGGGCAAAAGTCAGCCACGTTTACCAGCATCCCACAGTAGCTGGCACTGACACAAGGGAAGGGCCTACACTGCCCATACAGGGGGCTCCACTAGAGTGATACATCTGGTGACCAGAAGGAAGTATGCTGCTGGGCTCAATAGGATGTCTCCAACATAAAGCCACTCCTCCAAGACTGAGAAACATAAGCAACCTACCTAAACATAGAAATAAACATAGAGAATTAGACAAAATGAAGAGACAGAGGAATATATTCCAAATGAAGGAATAAGATAAAACCTCGGAAAAAGAAATAAATGAACTGGAAATAAAGAATATTACCAAGGAGAGTTCAAGGTAATGATCATAAAGATGCTCAACAAATTTGGGAGAAGAATGTATGAACACAGTGAGAAAGTTATAAAGAACTGGAAAATATAAAGAAGAACCAAACAAAGCTGAAGAATATAATAACTGAAATTTTAAAATCACTAGAAGGGCTTGGTTGAGGAAAATGGTGGAAGAGTAAGACTTGGAGATCACCTTTCTCCCCACAGATACATGAGAAATACATCTAGACGTGGAACTGCTCCTATAGAACACCCACTGAATGCTGGCAGAAGACCTCAGACCTCCCAAAAGGCAAGAGACTCCCCACGTACCTGGGTAGGGAAAAGAACAAAGAGAAAACAGAGAGAAAAGAATAGGGAAGGGACCTGCACCAGTGGGAGGGAGCTCTGAAGGAGGAAAGGTTTCCACACACTAGGAAGCCCCTTCACGGGCAGAGACTGCGCATGGCGGAGGGGGGAAACATCGGAGCCGTGGAGGAGAGTGCAGCAACAGGGGTGTGGAGGGCAAGGCAGAGAGATTCCCGCACAGAGGATCAGTGCCGACCAGCAATCACCAGCCTGTGAGGCTTGTCTGCTCACCCGCCGGGACGGGTGAGGGCTGGGAACTGAGGCTCGGGCTTTGATCCTATCGCAGGGAGAGGACTGGCGGCATGAACACAGCCTGAAGGGGTTAGTGCGCCATGGCTAGCCGGGAGGGAGTCTGGGAAAAAGCCCGGATCTGCTGAAGAGGCAAGAGACTTTTTCTTCCCTCTTTGTTTCCTCGTTTGCAAAGAGAGGGGATTAAAAGCGCTGCTTAAGGGAGATCCAGAGACGGCGCAAGCCGAGGCTATCAGAGCAGACCCCAGAGAAGGGCGTGAGGTGCTAAGGCTGCTGCTGCCACCACCAAGAAGGCTGTGTGTGAGCACAGGTCATTATCCACACCTGCCCTGCTGGGAGCCTGTGCAGCCCGCCACTGCCAGGGTCCCGGGATCCAGGGACAATTTCCCTGGGAGAACGCATGGTGTGCCTCAGGGTGGTGCAATGCCACAATGGCCTCTGCCGTCGCAGGCTCACCCTACATCCATACCCCTCCCTCCCCCTGGACTGAGTGAGCCAGAGCCCCCGAATCAGCTGCTCCTTTAACTTCATCCAGGCTGAGCAAAGAACACGCGCCCTCAGGGCACCTACATGCAGAGCCGGTCCAAATCCAAAGCTGAGACCCTGGAGCTGTGCAAACAAACAAGAGAAAGGGAAATCCCTCACAGCAGCCTCAGGAGCAGCGGATTAAATCTCCACAAACAACTTGATGTACCCTGCCTCTGTGAAATACCTGCATAGACAACGAATCATCCCAAATTGAGCAGGTGGACTTTGAGAGCAGGATATATTATTATTTCCCCTTTTCCTCTTTTTGTGAGTGTGTATGTGTATGCTTCTGTGTGAGATTTTGTCTGTATAGATTTGTTTTCACCATTTGTCCTAGGGTTCTTTCCCTACATTTTTTTTTCTTTTTACTTAAAAAAAAATTTGTTTTCTTAATATTTTTTTTGTGTGTGTGTGGTACATGGGCCTCTCACTGTTGTGGCCTCTCCCGTTGGGGAGCACAGGCTCCAGACCTGCAGGCTCAGTGACCATGGCTCATGGGATTAGCCACTCCACAGCATGTGGGACCTTCCCGAACCGGGGCAAGAACCTGTGTCCCCTGCATTGGCAGGCAGACTCTCAACCACTGTGCCAACAAGGAAATCCAATTATTTTTTTATTTTAATAACTTTATTTTATTTTATCTTACTTTATTTCATTTTATTTTATCCTCTTTCTTTCTTTATTTCTTTCTACTTTTTCTCCCTTTTATTCTGAGCCGTGTGGATGAAAGGCTCTAGATGTTCCAGCCAGGAGTCAGTGCTGTGCCTCACTGGTCCACAAGAGACCTCCCAACTCCATGTAATATCAAATGGCAAAAATCTCCCAGTGATCTCCATCTCAACATCAAGACCCAGCTTCATTGAAAGACCAGTAAGCTACAGTGCTGGACACCCTATGCCAACAACTAGCAAGACAGGAACAGAACCCCACCCATTAGCAGAGAGGCTGCCTAAAGTCATAATAAGGCCACAGACACCCCAAAACCCCAGACGTGGACCTGCCCACCAGAAAGACAAGATCCAGACTTATCCAACAGAACACAGGCACTAGTCCCCTCCACCAGGAATCCTAAACAACACACTGAACCAACTTTAGTTACTGGGGACAGACAGCAAATAAACGGGAACTACGAACCTGCAGCCTATAAAAAGTAGACCCCAATCACAGAAAGATAAGCAAAATGAGAAGATAGAAAAACACACAGCGGATGAAGGAGCAAGGTAAAAACCCACCAGACCTAACAAATGAAGAGGAAATAGGCAGTATAGCTGAAAAAGAATTCAGAAAAATGATAGTAAGATGACCCAAAATCTTGGAAATAGAATAGAGAAAATGCAAGAAACATTTAACAAGGACCTAGAAGAAATAAAGAGGAAAGAAGCAATGAGGAACAACACAATAAATGAAATTAAAACTACTCTAGAAGGGATCAATAGGAGAATAACTGAGGCAGAAGAATGGATAAATGACATGGAAGATAAAATAGTGGAAATGACTACTGCAGAGCAGAATAAATAAAAAGAATGAAAAGAACTGAGGACAGTGTCAGAGACCTCTGGGACAACACTAAATGCACCAACATTCAAATTATAAGGGTCCCAGAAGAAGAAGAGAAAAAGAAAGGGGCTGAGAAAATGTCTGAAGAGATTATAGTTGAAAACTTCCCTAATATGGGAAAGGAAATAGTTAATAAAGTCCAGGAAGCACAGAGAGTCCCATACAGGATAAATCCAAGGAGAAACATGACAAGACACATATTAATCAAACTCAAAAATTAAACACAAAGAAAACATATTAAAAGCAGCAAGGGGAAAACAACAAACAACACACAAGGGAAACCCCATAAGGTTAACAGCTGATCTTGCAGCAGAAACTCTGCAAGCCAGAAGGGAGTGGCAGGACATATTTAAAGTGATAAAGGAGAAAAACCTACAACCAAGATTACTCTAACCAGCAAGGATCTCATTCAGATTTGATGGAGAAAATAAAACTTTTGCAGACAAGCAAAATCTGAAAGAGTTCAGCAGCACCAAAACAGCTTTACAACAAATGCTAAAGTAACATCCCTAGGTAAGAAACACAAGAGAAGGAAAAGACCTACAATAACAAACCCAAAACAATTAACAAAATGGGAATAGGAACATACATATTGATAATTACCTTAAATGTAAATGGATCAAATGCTCCCACCAAAAGACACAGATTGGCTGAATGGATACAAAAACAAGACCCATATATATGCTGTCTACAAGAGACCCACTTCAGACCTAGGGACACATACAGACTGAAAGTCAGGGGATGGAAAAAGATTTCCATGCAAATGGAAACAAAAAGAAAGCTGGAGTAGAATTCTCATATCAGACAAAATAGACATTAAAATAAAGACTATTAGAAGAGACAAAGAAGGACACTACATAATGATCAAGGGATCGATCCAACAAGAAGATATAACAATAGTTAATATTTATGCACACAACACAGAAGCACCTCAATACATAAGGCAAATACTAACAGCCATAAAAGGGGAAATTGACAGTAACACATTCATAGTAGGGCACCTAACACCCCACCTTCACCAATGGACAGATGATCCAAAATGAAAATAAATGAGGAAACACAAGCTTTAAATGATGCATTAAAGAAGATGGACTTAATTGATATTTATAGGACATTCCATCCAAAAACAACAGAATACACATTTTTCTCAAGTGCTCATGGAACATTCTCCAGGATAGACCATATATTGAGTCACAAATCAAACCTTGGTAACTTTAAGAAAACAGAAATTGTATCAAGTATCTTTTCCTGCCACAATGCTATGAGACTAGATAACAATTACAGGAAAAGATCTGTAAAAAATACAAACACATGGAGTCTAAACAGTACACTACTTAATAACCAAGTGATCACTGAAGAAATCAAAGAGGAAATTGAAAAATACCTAGAAACAAATGACTATGGAGACACGATGAAAAAAAACTATGTGATGCAGCCAAAGTGGTTCTAAGAGGGAAGTTTATAGCAATACAATCCTACATTAAGAAACAGGAAACATTTCAAATAAACAACCTGAACTTGCACCTAAATCAATTAGTGAAAGAAGAACAAAAACCCCCAAAGATAGCAGAAGGAAAGAAATCATAAAGATCGGATCAGAAACAAATGAAAAAGAAATGAAGGAAATGATAGCAAAGATCAATAAAACTAAAAGCTGGTTCTTTGAGAAGATAAAAAAAATCAATAAACCATTAGCCAGACTCATCAAGAAAAAAAGGGAGAAGACTCAAACCAATAGAATCAGAAATGAAAAAGGAGAAGTAACAATTGACACTGCAGAAATACAAAAGACCATGAGAGATTACTACAAGCAAGTGCATGCCAATAAAACGGACAACCTGGAAGATATGGAAAAATTCTTAGAAATGCACAACCTACCAAGATTGAATCAGGAAGAAATAGAAAATATGAACAGACCAATCACAAGCACTGAAATTGAAACTGTGATAAAACATCTTCCAACAAACAAAAGCCCAGGACCAGATGGCTTCACAGGCGAATTCTATCAAACATTTAGAGAAGAGCTAACACCTATCCTTCTCAAACTCTTCCAAAATATAGCAGGGGGAGGAGCACTCCCAAACTCATTCTACGAGGCCACCATCACCCTGATAACAGAACCAGACAAAGATGTCACAAAGAAAGAAACCAATAGGCCAATATCACTGATGAAAATAGATGCAAAAATTCTCAACATAATACTTGCAAACAGAATCCAACAGCACATTAAAAGGGTCATACACCATGATCAATTGGGGTTTATTCCAGGAATGTAAGGAATCTTCAATATATGCAAATCAATCAATGTGATACACCATATTAACAAATTGAAGGAGAAAAACCATATGATCATCTCAATAGATGCAGAGAAAGCTTTTGACAAAATTGAACACCCATTTATGATAAAAACCCTGCAGAGGGAACTTTCTTCAACATAATAAAGTCCATATATGACAAACCCACAGCCAACATCATCCTCAATGGTGAAAAACTGAAACCATTTCCACTAAGATCAGGAACAAGACACGGTTGCCCACTCTCACCACTCTTATTCAACATAGTATTGGAAGTTTTAGCCACAGCCATCAGAGAAGAAAAGGAAATAAAAGGAATCCAAATCACAAAAGAAGAAGTAAAGCTGTCACTGTTTGCAGATGACATGATACTATACATAGAGAATCCTAAAGATGCTACCAGAAAACTACTAGAGCTAATCAATGAATTTGGTAAAGTAGCAGGATACAAAATTAATGCACAGAAATCACTGGCAGTCCTATACACTAATGATGAAAAATCTGAAAGTGAAATTTTAAAAAAACACTCCCATTTACCACTGCAAAAAATATGAATAAAATATCTAGGAATAAACCTACCAAAGGGGACCAAAGATCTGTATGCAGAAAATTATAAGACACTGATGAAAGAAAATAAAGATGATACAAATACCATGTTCTTGGATTGGAAGAATCAACATTGTGAAAATGACTCTACTACCCAAAGCAATCTACAGATTCAATGCAATCCCTATCAAACAACCACTGGCATTTTTCACAGAAGTAGAAAAAAATTTTTCACAATTTTTATGGAAACACAAAATACCCTGAATAGCAAAAGCAATCTTGAGAACGAAAAATGCAGCTGGAGAAATCAGGCTCCCTGACTTCAGACTATACTACAAAGCTACAGTAATCAAGACAGTATGGTACTGGCACAAAAACAGAAATATAGATCAATGGAACAGCATAGAAATCCCAGAGATAAAGCCACACAAATATGATCATCATATCTTTGATAAAGGAGGCAATAACATACAGTGGAGAAAGACAGCTTCTTCAATAAGTGGTGCTGGGAAAAGTGGACAGGTACATGTAAAAGTATGAGATTAGAACACTCCATAAGACCATACACAAAAATAATCTCAAAATGGATTAAAGACCTAAATGTAAGGCCAGAACTATCAAACTCTTAGAGGAAAACTTAGGCAGAACACTCTATATCATAAATCACAGCAAGATCCATTTTGACCCACCTCCTAGAGGAATGGAAATAAAAACAAAAATAAACTAATGGGACCTAATTAAACTTAAAGACTTTTGCACAGCAAAGGAAACCATAAACAATATAAAAAGACAACCCTCAGAATGGGAGAAAATATTTGCAAATGAAGCAACTGATAAAGGATTAATTTACAAAATTTACAAGCATCTCATGCAGCTCAATAACAAAAAAACCAACAATCCTATCCAAAAATGAGCAGAAGACCTAAATAGACATTTCTCCAATGAATTTACACAGATTGCCAACAAACACATGAAAGAATGCTCAACATCATTAATCATTAGAGAAATGCAAAGCAAAATTAAATGAGATATTATCTCACACCGGTCAGAATGGTCATCATCAAAAAATCTAGAAATGGGCTTCCCTGGTGGCGCAGTGGTTGAGAATCCACCTGCCAATGCAGGGGACGTGGGTTTGTGCCCCGGCCCGGGAGGATCCCACATGCCGTGGAGTGGCTGGGCTCGTGAGCCATGGCCACTGAGCCTGCGCATCTGGAGCCTGTGCTCCGCAGCGGGTGAGGTCACAGCAGTGAGAGGCCCGCGTACCACAAAAAAAAAAAAATCTAGAAACAATAAATGCTGGAGAAGGTGTGGAGAAAAGGGAACACTCTTGCACTGCTGATGGGAATGTAAATTGATACAGCCACTATGGAGAATAGTATGGAGTTTCCTTAAAAATAGTACAAATAGAACTACCATACGACCCAACAATCCCACTACTGGGAATACACCATGAGAAAACCGTAATTCAAAAAGAGTCATGTACCAAAATGTGCATTGTGCTCTATTTACAATAGCCAGGAGATGGAAGCAACCTAAGTGTCCATCCTCGGATGAATGCATAAAGAAGATGTGGCACATATGTACAATGGAATATTACTCAGCCATATAAAGAAACAAAATTGAGTTATTTGTAGTGAGGTGGATGGACCTAGAGTCAGTCATACAAAGTGAAGTAAGTCAGAAAGAGAAAAACAAATTCCATATGCTAAAACATATATATGGAATTTAAGAGAAAGAAAAAAAGGTCATGAAGAACCTAGGGGCAAGACGGGAATAAAGACACAGACCTACTAGAGAATGGAGTTGAGGATATGGGGAGGGGGAAGGGTATGCTGTGACAAAGTGAGAGAGTGGCATGGATATATATACAGTGGCAAATGTGAAATAGATAGCTAGTGGGAAGCAGCCACATAGCACAGGGAGATCAGCTTGGTGCTTTTTGACCACCCAGAGGGGTGGGATAGGGAGGGTGGGAGGGAGACGCAAGAGGGAAGAGATAAGGGAACATGTGTGTATGTATAACTGATTCACTTTATTATAAAGTAGAAACTAACACACCATTGTAAAGCAATTATACTCCAATAAAAAAAATCAGTAGAAGGATTCAGTTGTACATTAGATGGTAAATAGGAAAAAATCAGGAAACTAGAAGACAGAATAGTGAAAATCATCCAAGGTGAAAAGAAACAAAGAAAAGAAAAAGATTTTTAAAAAATGAGGACGAGGGGTGTGGAGAAGATGGCGGAAGAGTAAGATGCGGAGATCACCTTCCTCCCCACAGATACACCAGAAATTCATCTACACGTGGAACAACTCCTACAGAACACCTACTGAACGCTGACAGAAGACCTCAGACCCCCCAAAAGGCAAGAAACTCCCCACATACCTGGGTAGGGCAAAAGAAGAAAGAAAAAACAGAGACAAAAGGATAGGGACGGGGCCTGCACCAGTGGGAAGGAGCTGTGAAGGAGGAAAGGTTTCCACACACTAGGAAGCCCCTTTACGGGTGGAAACTGTGGGTGGCAGAGGGGGAAATCTTCGGAGTAGTGGAGGAGAGCACAGCAACAGGAGAGCGGAGGGCAAAGTGGAGAGATTCCCATACAGAGGATCAGTGCCGACCCGCACTCACCAGCCCGAGAGGCTTGTCTGCTCGGCTGCCGGGGTGGGCAGGGCTGAGAGCTGAGGCTCGGGTTTTGGGTTTTGGTCATAGCGCAGGGAGAGGACTGGGGTTGGTGGCATGAACACAGCCTGAAGGGGTTAGTGCACCATGGCTAGCCTGGACAGAGTCTGGGGAAAAGTCTGGACCTGCCGAAGAGGCAAGAGACTTTTTCTTCCCTCTTTGTTTCCTGGTGTGCAAGGAGAGGGGATTAAGAGTGCTGCTTAAAGGAGATCCAGAGGTGGACCCAAGAGATGGGCATGGGACGCTGGGGCTGCTGCTGTTGCCACCAAGAGGCCTGTGGGCGAGTGCTGGTCACTGTCCAGGCCCCCTTTCCAGGGAGCCTGTGCAGACCACAACTGCTGGGGTCCCGGGATCCAGGGACGGGTTCCCCAGGAGAGTGCACAGTGCACCTCAGGCTGGTGCAACGTCACGCCAGCCACTGCCGCGGCAGGCTCGACACGCACTCAGTACCCCTCTCTCCCCTCCACCTGAGTGAGCCAGAGTCCCCGAAGAAGCTGCTCCCTTAACTCCGTCCTGTCTCAGCGAAGAACAAACGCCCTCAGGCGACCTACACACAGAGGCGGGGCCAAATCCAAAGCTGAGACCCGGGAGCTGTGCGAATAAAGAAGCGAAAGGGAAATCTCTCCCAGCAGTCTCATAAGCAGTGGATTAAAGCTCCACAATCAACTTGATGTACCCTGCATCTGTGGAATTCATGAATAGATAACAAATCATCCCAAATTGAGGAGGTGGACTTTGAGAACAAGATTTATGATTTTTTCCCCTTTTCCTCTTTTTACAACGAATTATCCCAAATTGAGGTGGTGGACATTGAGAGCAAGATTTATGATTTTTTCCCCTTTTCTCCTTTTTGTGAATGTGTATGTGTATGCTTCTGTGTCAGATTTTGTCTGTATAGCTTTGCTTCCACCATTTGTCCCAGGGTTCTATCCATCCCATTAAAAAAAAATTCTTTAATAATTATTTTTTTATTTTAAAAATGCTATTATATTTTATCATAATTTAATCTATTTTACTTTATCTTCTCTCTTTATCTTTTCCCTACCTTCCCTCCTTCCTCCTTCCCTCCCTCCATCCCTCCTTCCTTCCTTTCTTTCTTTCTTACTTCCTTCTTTCTTTCTTCTACTACTAATTCTATCTTTCTACTTTTTCTCCCTTTTATTCTGAGCCAGGTGGATGAGAGGCTTTTGGTGCTGCAGCCAGGAGTCAGTGCTGTGCCTCTGAGGTGGGAGAGCCAACTTCAGGACACTGGTCCACAAGAAACCTCCCAGCTCCATATAATATCAAATAGTAAAATCTCCCAGAGATCTCCATCTCAGCAACAGCACCCAGCTTCACTCGATGACCAGCAAGCTACAGTGCTGGAAACCCTATGCCAAGCAACTAGCAAGACAGGAACACAACCCCACCCATGAGCAGAGAGGCTGACTTAAAATATAATAAGGCCACAGACACCCAAAAACACACCACCAGACATGGACCTGTCCACTAGAAAGACAAGATCCAGTCTCATTCACCAAAACACAGGCACAAGTACCCTCCAACAGGAAGCATACACAACCCACTGAAACAACCTCAGCCTCTGGGGACAGTCACCAAAAACAACGGGAACTATGAACCTGCAGCCTGCAAAAAGGAGAACCCAAACACAGTGAGATAAGCAAAACGAGAAGACAGAAAAACACACAGGAGTTGAAGAGCAAGGTAAAACTCCACCAGACCTAACAAATGAAGAGGAAATAGGCAGTCTATCTGAAAAAGAATTCAGAATAATGATAGTAAAGATGATCCAAAATCTTGGAAATAGAATAGACAAAATGGAAGAAACACTTAACAAGGACCTAGAAGAACTAAAGATGAAACAAGCAACAATTAGAAACACAAAAAATGAAATTAAAAATACTCTAGATGGGGTCAATAGCAGAAAAACTGAGGGAGAAGAACGGATAAGTGACATGGAAGATAAAATAGTGGAAATAACTGCTGCAGAGCAGAATAAAGAAAAAAGAATGAAAATAACTGAGGACAGTGTCAGAGACCTCTGGGACAACATTAAACACACCAACATTCGAATTATAGTGGTTCCAGAAGAAGAAGAGAAAAAGAAAGGTACTGAGAAAATATTTGAAGAGATTACAGTTGAAAACTTCTCTAATATGGGAAAAGAAGTACTTAATCAAGTCAAGGAGGCACAGAGAATCCCATACAGAATAAATCCAAGGAGAAATACGCCAAGACACATATTAATCAAACTCTCAAAAATTAAACACAAAGAAAACATATTAAAAGCAGCAAGGGAAAAACAACAAATAACACACAAGGGAATCCACATCAGGTTAACAGCTGATCTCTCAGCAGAAACTCTACAAGCCAGAAGGGAGTGGCAGGACATAATTAAAGTGATGAAGGAGAAAAACCTGCAACCAAGATTACCCTACCCAGCAAGGATCTCATTCAGATTTGATGGAGAAATTAAAAGGTTTACAGACAAGCAAAAGCTGACAGAGTTCAGCACCACCAAACCAGCATTACAACAAATGCTAAAGGGACTTTTCTACGCAAGAAACACAACAGAAGGAAAAGACCTACAATAATGAACCCAAAACAATTAAGAAAATGGGAATAGGAACATACATATCGATAATTAACTTAAATGTAAATAGACTAAATGTTCCCACCAAAAGACACAGATTGGCGGAATGGATACAAAAGCAGGACCCATATATATGCTGTCTACAAGAGACCCACTTCAGACCTAGAGACACATACAGACTGAAAGTAAGGAGATGGAAAAAGATATTCCATGCAAATGGAAACCAAAAGAAAGCTGGAGTAGCAATTCTCATATCAGACAAAATAGACTTTAAAATAAAGACTACTAGAAGAGACAAAGAAGGACACTACATAATGATAAAGGGATCGATCCAAGAAGAAGATATAACAATTGTAAATATTTATGCACCCAACATAGGAGCACATCAATACATAAGGCAAATACTAACAGCCATAAAAGGAGAAATCGACAGTAACACAATCATAGTAGGGGACTTTAACACCCCACTTTCACCAATGGACAGATCATCCAAAAGGAAAATAAATAAGGAAACACAAGCTTTAAATGATACATTAAACAAGATGGACTTAATTGATATTTATAGGACATTCCATCCAAAAACAACAGAATACATATTTTTCTCAAGTGCTCATGGAACATTCTCCAGGATACATCATATCTTGGGTCACAAATCAAGCCTTGGTAAATTTAAGAAAATTGAAATTGTATCAAGTATCTTTTCTGCCCACAATGCTATTAGACTAGATATCAATTACAGGAAAAGAGCTGTAAAAAATACAAACACATGGAGGCTAAACAATACACTACTTAATAACGAAGTGATCACTGAAAAAATCAAAAAGGAAATTATAAAATACCTAGAAACAAATGACAATGGAGACACGATGACCCAACACCTATGGGATGCAGCAAAAGCAGTTCTAAGAGGGAAGTTTATAGCAATACAATCCTACCTTAAGAAACAGGAAACATCTCGAATAAACAACCTAACCTTGCACCTAAAGCAATTAGAGAAAAAAGAACAAAAACATCCCAAAGTTAGCAGAAGGAAAGAAATCATAAAAATCAGATCAGAAATAAATGAAAAAGAAATGAAGGAAACGATAGTAAAGATCAAAAAAACTAAAAGCTGGTTCTTTGAGAAGATAAAATTGATAAACCATTAGCCAGACTCATCAAGAAAAAAAAGGAGAAGACTCAAATCAATAGAATTAGAAATGAAAAAGGAGAAGTAACAACTGATGCTGCAGAAATACAAAAGATCATGAGAGATTATTACAAGCAACTCTATGCCAATAAAATGGACAACCTGGAAGAAATGGACAAATTCTTAGAAATGCACAACCTACCAAGATTGAATCAGGAAGAAATAGAAAATATGAACAGACCAATCACAAGCACTGAAATTGAAACTGTGACAAAAAATCTTCCAACAAACAAAAGCCCAGGACCAGATGGCTTCACAGGCGAATTCTATCAAGCATTTAGAGAAGAGCTAACACTTATCCTTCTCAAACTCTTCCAAAATATAGCAGAGGGAGGAACACTCCCAAACTCATTCTACGAGGCCACCATCACCTTGATACCAAAACCAGACAAGGATGTCACAAAGAAAGAAAACTACAGGCCAATATCACCGATGAACATAGATGCAAAAATCCTCAACAAAATACTAGCAAACAGAATCCAACAGCACATTAAAAGGATCATACACCTTGATCAAGTGGGGTTTATTCCAGGAATGCAAGGATTCCTCAATATATGCAAATCAATCAACGTGATACACCATATTAACAAATTGAAGGAGAAAAACCATATGATCATCTCAATAGATGCAGAGAAAGCTTTTGACAAAATTCAACACCCAGTTATGATAAAAACCCTGCAGAAAATAGGCATAGAGGGAACTTTCCTCAATATAATAAGGGCCATATATGACAAACCCAGAGCCAGCATCATCCTCAATTGTGAAAAACTGAAACCATTTCCACTAAGATCAGGAACAAGACAAGGTTGCCCACTCTCACCACTCTTATTCAACATAGTTTTGGAAGTTTTAGCCACAGCCATCAGAGAAGAAAAGGAAATAAAAGGAATCCAAATCGGAAAAGAAGAAGTAAAGCTGTCACTGTTTGCAGATGACATGATACTATACATAGAGAATCCTAAAGATGCTACCAGAAAACTACTAGAGCTAATCAATGAATTTGGTAAAGTTGCAGGATACAAACTTAATGCACAGAAATTTCTGGCATTCCTATATACTAATGATGAAAAATCTGAAAGTGAAATCAAGGAAACACTCCCATTTACCATTGCAACAAAAATAAAATATCTAGGAATAAACCTACCTAAGGAGACAAAAGACCTGTATGCAGAAAAGTATAAGACACTGATGAAAGAAAATAAAGATGATACAAATAGATGGAGAGATATACCATGTTCTTGGATTGGAAGAATCAACATTGTGAAAATGACTCTACTACCCAAAGCAATCTACAGATTCAAAGCAATCCCTATCAAACTACCACTGGCATTTTTCACAGAACTAGAACAAAAACTTTCACAATTTGTTTGGAAACAAAAGAGCCCAAATAGCCAAAGCAATCTTGAAAAGGAAAAATGGAGCTGGAGGAATCAGGCTCCCTGATCTCAGACTATACTACAAAGCTACAGTAATCAAGACAGTGTGGTACTGGCACAAAAACAGAAAGATAGATCAATGGAACAGGATAAAAAGCCCAGAGATAAACCGACGCCCATATGGTCACCTTATCTTTGATAAAGGAGGCAGGAATGTACAGTGCAGAAAGGACAGTCTCTTCAATAAGTGGTGCTGGGAAAACTGGACAGGGACATGTGAAAGTATGAGATTAGATCACTCCCTAACACCATACACAAAAATAAGCTCAAAATGGATTAAAGACCTAAATATAAGTCCAGACACTATTAAACTCTTGGAGGTAAACATAGGCAGAACACTCTATGACATAAATCACAGCAAGATCCTTTTGGACCCACCTCCTAGAGTAATGGAAATAAAGACAAAAACAAACACATGGGACCTAATGAAACTTCAAAGCTTTTGCACAGCAAAGGAAACCATAAACAAGACCAAAAGACAACCCTCAGAATGGGAGAAATATTTGCAAATGAAGCAACTGACAAAGGATTAATCTCCAAAATTTATAAGCAGCACATGCAGGTCAATAACAAAAAAACAAACGACCCAATCCAAAAATGGGCAGAAGACCTAAACAGATGTTCTCCAAAGAAGATATACAGACTCCCAACAAACACATGAAAGGATGCTCAACATCTTTACTCATTAGAGAAATGCAAATCAAAACTACAATGAGATATCATCTCACACCAGTCAGAATGGCCATCATCAAAAAATCTAGAAATAATAAATGCTGGAGAGGGTGTGGAAAAAAGGGAACACTCTTGCACTGCTGGTGGGAATGTGAATTGGTACAGCCGCTATGGAGAACGGTATGGAGGTTCCTTAAAAAACTACAAATAGAACTACCATATGTCCCAGCAATCCCACTACTGGGCATATACCCTGAGAAAACCATAACTCAAAAAGAGTCATGTACCAAAATGTTCATAGCAGCCCTATTTACAATAGCTCGGAGATGGAAACCACCTTAGTGTCCATCATTAGATGAATGGATAAAGAAGATGTGGCACATATATACAATGGAATATTACTCAGCCATAAGAAGAAACGAAATTGAGCTATTTGTAATGAGGTGGATGGACCTAGAGTCTGTCATACAGAGTGAAGTAAGTCAGAAAGAGAAAGACAAATACTGTATGCTGACACATATATATGGAATTTAAGAAAAAAATGTCATGAAGAACATAGGGGTAAGACAGGAATAAAGACACAGACCTACTATAGAATGGACCTGAGGATATGGGGAGGGGGAAGGGTAGGCTGTGACAAAGCAAAAGAGTGGCATGGACATATATAAACTACCAAACATAAGGTAGATAGCTAGTGGGAAGCAGCCGCATAGCACAGGGACATCGGCTCGGTGCTTTGTGACCACCTGGAAGGTTGGGATAGGGAGGGCGGGAGGGAGACGCAAAAGGGAGGGGATATGGGAACATATGTATATGTAAACTTGATTAAATTTGTTAAATAAAAATAAATAAATAAATAAAGACTATTAGAAGAGACAAAGAAGGACACTATATAATGATGAAGGGATCGATCCAAGAAGAATATATAACAATTGTAAATATTTATGCACCCAATATAGAAGCACATCAATACATAAGGCAAATACTAACAGCCATAAAAGGGGAAATCAACAGTAACACACTTATGGTATGGGACTTCAACACCCCACTTTCACCAATGGACAGATCATCCAAAATGAAAATAAATAAGGAAACACATGCTTTAAATGATACATTAAACAAGATGGGCTTAATTGATATTTATAGGTCATTCCATCCAAAAACAACAGAATACACATTTTTCTCAAGTGCTCATGGAACATTCTCCAGGATACATCATATCTTGGGTCACAAATCAAGCCTTGGTAAATTTAAGAAAATTGAAGTTGTATCAAGTATCTTTTCTGACCACAATGCTATGAGACTAGATATCAATTACAGGAAAAGAGCTGTAAAAAATACAAACACATGGAGGCTAAACAATACACTATGTAATAATGAAGTGATAACTGAAGAAATCAAAGGGGAAATATAAAAATACCTAGAAACAAATGACAATGGAGGCCCAACGATCCAAAACATATGGGATGCAGCAAAAGCAGTTCTAAGGGGGAAGTTTACAGCAATACAATTCTCCCTTAAGAAACAGGAAACATCTTGAGTAAACAACCTGACCCTGTGCCTAAAGCAAGTAGAGAAAGAAGCGCAAAAACCGCCCAAAGTTAGCAGAAGGAAAGAAACCAAAAATATCAGATCAGAAATAAATGAAAAAGAAATAAGAAAACGATAGCAAAGTTCAATAAAACTAAAAGCTGGTTCTTTGAGAAGATAAACAAAATTGATAAACCATTAGCCAGACTCATCAAGAAAAAAAAGGAGAAGACTCAAATCAATAGAATTAGAAATGAAAAAGGAGAAGTAACAACTGACACTGCAGAAATACAAAAGATCATGAGAGATTACTACAAGCAACTCTATGCCGATAAAATGGACAACCTGGAAGAAATGGACAAATTTTTAGAAATGCACAACCTGCCAAGACTGAATCAGGAAGAAATAGAAAATATGAACAGACCAATCACAAGCACTGAAATTGAAACTGTGATTAAAAATCTTCCAACAAACAAAAGCCCAGGACCAGGTGGCTTCACAGGAGAATTCTATCAAACACTTAGAGAAGAGCTAACACCTATCCTTCTCAAACTCTTCCAAAATATAGCAGAGGGAGGAACATTCCCAAACTCATTCTACGAGGCCATCATCACCTTGATACCAAAACCAGACAAGGATGTCACAAAGAAAGAAAACTACAGGGCAATATCACTGATGAACATAGAGGCAAAAATCCTTAACAAAATACTAGCAAACAGAATCCAACAGCACATTAAAAGGATCATACACCACGATCAAGTGGGGTTTATTCCAGGAATGCAAGGAATGTTCAATATACACAAATCAATAAATGTGATACACCATATTAACAAATTGAAGGAGAAAAACCATATGATCATCTCAATAGATGCAGAGAAAGCTTTCGACAAAATTCAACACCCATTTATGATAAAAACCCTGCAAAAAGTAGGCGTAGAGGGAACTTTCCTCAACAAAATAAAGGCCATATATGACAAACCTACAGCCAACATCATCTTCAATGGTGAAAAACTGAAAGCATTTCCACTAAGATCAGGAAAAAGAGAAGGTTGCCCACTCTCACCATTCTTATTCAACATAGTTTTGGAAGTTTTAGCCACAGCCATCAGAGAACAAAAGGAAATAAAAGAAATCCACTTTGGAAAAGAAGAAATAAAGCTGTCATTTTTTGCAGATAACATGAGACTATACATAGAGAATCCTAAAGATGCTACCAGAAAAACTATTAGAGCTAATCAATGATTTTGGTAAAGATGCATAGAGAATCCTAAAGATGCTACCAGAAAAACTATTAGAGCTAATCAATGATTTTGGTAAAGTTGCAGGATACAAAATTAATGCACAGAAATCTCTGGCATTCCTGTACACTAATGATGAAAAATTTGAAAGTGAAATCATAAAAACACTCCCATTTACCATTGCAACAAAAAGAATAAAATATCTAGGAATAAACCTACCTAAGGAGACAAAAGACCTGTATGCAGAAAATTATAAGACACTGATGAAAGAAAATAAAGATGATACAAATAGATGGAGAGATATACCATGTTCCTGGATTGGAAGAATCAATATTGTGAAAATGACTCTACTACCCAAAGCAATCTACAAATTCAATGCAATCCCTATCAAACTACCACTGGCATTTTTCACAGAACTAGAACGAAAAATTTCAAAATTTCTTTGAAAAAACAAAAGACCCCGAATAGCCAAAGCAACCTTGAGAACGAAAAACAGAGTTGGAGGAATCACACTCCCTGACTTCAGACTATACTACAAAGCTACAGTAATCGAGACAGTATGGTACTGGCACAAAAACAGAAAGATGGATCAATGGAACAAGATAGAAAGCCCAGAGATAAACTCACACACATATGGTCACCTTATCTTTGATAAAGGAGGCAGGAATGTACAGTGCAGAAAGGACAGCCTCTTCAATAAGTGGTGCTGGGAAAACTGGTCAGCTACATGTAAAAGTATGAGATTAGATCACTCCCTAACACCATACACAAAACTAAGCTTAAAATGGATTAAAGACCTAAATGTAAGGCCAGAAACTATCAAACTGTTAGAGGAAAACATTGGCAGAACACTCTATGACATAAATCACAGCAAGATCCTTTTGGACCCACCTCCTAGAGAAATGGATATAAAAACAAAAATAAACAAATGGGACCTAATGAATCTTCAAAGTTTTTGCACAGCCAAGGAAACCATAAACAAGGCCAAAAGACAACCCTCAGAATGGAAGAAATTATTTGCAAATGAAGCAACTGACAAAGGATTAATCTCCAAAATTTATAAGCAGCTCATGCAGCTCAATAGCAAAAAACCAGACAATCCAATCCAAAAATGGGCAGAATACCTAAATAGACATTTCTCCAAAGAAGATATACAGACTGCCAACAAACACATGAAAGAATGCTCAACATCATTAATCATTAGAGAAATGCAAATCAAAACTACAATGAGATATCATCTCACACCAGTCAGAATGGCCATGATCAAAAAATCTAGAAACAATAAATGCTGGAGAGGTTGTGGAAAAAAGGGAACACTCTTGCACTGCTGGTGGGAATGTGAATTGGTACAGACACTATGGAGAACAGTATGGAGGTTCCTTAATAAACCAAAATAGAACTACCATATGACCCAGCAATCCCACTACTAGGCATATACCCTGAGAAAACCATAATTCAAAAAGAGTCATGTACCAAAATGTTCATTGCAGCTCTATTCACAATAGCCTGGAGATGGAAACAACCTAAGTGTCCATCATCAGTTGAATGGTTAAAGAATATGTGCTACATATATACAATGGAATATTACTCAGCCATAAAAAGAAAAGAAATTGAGCTATTTGTAATGATGTGGAAAGACCTAGAGTCTGTCATACAGAGTGAAGAAAGTCAGAAAGAGAAAGGCAAATACCGTATGCTAACACATACATATGGGATTGAAGAAAAAAAATGTCATTAGGAACCTAGGGGTAAAACAGGAATAAAGACACAGGCCTACTTGAGAATGGACTTGGGGATATGGGGAGGGGGAAAGGTAAGCTGTGACAAAGCGAGAGAGAGGCATGGACACATATACACTACCAAACATAAGGTAGATAGATAGTGGGAAGCAACCACGTAGTATAGAGAGATCAGCTCGGTGCTTTGTGACTGCTTGGAGGGGTGGGATTGGGAGTGTGGGAGGGAGGGAGACGCAAGAGGGAAGGGATACGGGAACATATGTATATGTATAACTGATTCACTTTGAAAAAAAAGATACTACAAAAAAAGAAAATTGAAGACCAATATCACTGATAAATATAGTTGCAAAAATCCTCAACAAAATACTAGCAAACAGAATCCAACAACATATTAAAAGTATCATACAGCATGATCAAGTGGGATTTATCCTAGTGATACAAGGATTCTTCAGCATACTCAAATCAATCAATGTGATACACCATATTAACAAATTGAAGAATAAAAACCATATGATCATCTCAATAGATTCAGAAAAAGCTTTCAACAAAATTCAACATCCACTTATGATAAAAATTCTCCAGAAAGTGGGCATAGAGTGAACCTACCTCAACATAGTAAAGGCCATAAAAAAAAAAAAGAAATCTCTTGCCTTTGTATACAGTAACAATGAACCAACAGAAAGAGGAATTAGAGGAACAGTACCATTTACCATCACATCAATAAGAATAAAATACCTAGGCATAAACCTACCTAAGGAGACAAAAGACCTGTACACCAAAAGCTATAAGATGCTGATGAAAGAAATCGAAGATGACACAAACAGATGGAAATACAATGCATACTATGTTCTTGTATTGGAAGAAACAACATTGTTAAAAGGACTATACTACCCAAGTCAATCTACAGATTCAGTGCAATTCCTATCAAATTACCAATGGCATTTTTCACAGAACTAGAACAAAAAATCTTAAAATTTGTATGGAGGCACAAAAGACACTGAATAGCAAAAGCAATCTTGAGAAAGAAAAACAGAGCTGAAGGACTCAAGCTCCCTGATGTCAATCTACACTATAAACCTATGTTCATCAAAACACTATGGTAATGACACAAAAACAGAAATATAGATCAATGGAATAGGATAGAAAGCCTACAAATACACTCACACATCTATGGTCTATTAATCTATGACAAAGTAGGTAAGACTATATAACAAAGTAAAGACTGTCTCTCCAATAAGTGGTGCTGGGAAAACTGGACAGCTACATGTAAAAAAATGAAAATAGGACTCTTTTAACACCATACTCAAAATAACTCAAAATGGGTTAAAGACCTAAATGTAAGACTGGACACTATAAAACTCTTAGAGGAAAACATAGGTAGAACACTCTTTGACATAAATCACAGCAATATCTTTTTTTATCCACCTCCTAGAGTAATGAAAATAAAACCAAAAATAAACAAATGGTACCTAATTAAACTCAAAAATTTTGCATAGCAAAGGAAACCACAAACAAAATGAAAAGACAACCACAGAATGGGAAAAAATATTTGCAAACAAAGTGACCGACAAGGGATTAGTCTCCAAAGTTTACAAACAGCTCATGCAGCTCAATATCAAAAAACAAACGAGGCAATCAAAAATGAGCAGAAGACCTAAATAGACATTTCTCCAAAAAAGACATACATAGGGCCTCCCTGGTGGCGCAGTGGTTGAGAGTCCGCCTGCCGATGCAGGGGATACGGGTTCGTGCCCCGGTCTGGGAGGATCCCACATGCCGCGGAGTGGCTGGGCCCGTGAGCCATGGCCGCTGGGCCTGCGCGTCCGGAGCCTGTGCTCCGCAACGGGAGAGGCCACAACAGTGAGAGGCCCGCATACCGCAAAAAGAAAAAAAAAAAAAAGACATACATATGTCCAAGAGGCACATGAAAGTGCTCAAAATCACTAATTATTAGAGAAATGCAAATCAAACCTATAATAAGTATCACCTCACATGACTCAGAATGGCCATGATCAAAAAAATCTACAAACTATAAATGCTGGAGAGGGTATGGAGAAAAGGGAACCCTCTGGGTTCCCTGGTGGGAATGTAAATTGGTACAGCCACTATGGAGAACAGTATGGAGGTTCCTCAAAAAAATAACGACAGAGCTACCATATGATTCAGCAATCCCACTCCTGGGCATATGTCTGGAGAAAAATATGGTTTGAAAGATACGTGCACCCCAGTGTTCATCACAGCACTGTTTACGATAGCCATGATATGGAAGCAACCCAAATGTCCATTGACAGATGAATGAATAAAGAAGATGTGGTACATATATACAATGAAATATTACTCAGCCATTCAAGAGAATGAAATAATGCCATTTGCAACAACATAAATGGACCTTGAGATGATCATACTAAGTGAAGTAAGTCCAATTGAGAAAGACAAATATCATATGATATCGCTTATATGTGGGATCTAAAAAAAGTGATAAAAGTGAACTTATTTACAAAACAGAAACACAGACTTAGAGAATGAACCTATGGTTCCTGGGGGGAAGGATATAAGGGAGAGATAGATTGGGAGTTTGGAATTGACATGTATACACTGCTATATATAAAATAGTTAACCAACAGGGACCTACTGTATAGCACAGGGAAATCTGTGGGATATTCTCTAATAACCTAAAAGGGAAACGAATTTGAAAAAGAATACATACATATACATGTATAACAATAGATACATGCAGTGTATATAAATCACTTTGCTGTACACCTGAAACTAACACAACATTGTTAATCTACACTACTCCAATATAAAATAAAAATTTTTTAAATGGCAAAAATTAAAGATAAGGAGAGAATCTTAAAAGCAGCAAGAGGAAAGCAACTAGTTGCATAAAAGGGAACTCCAGAAGACCATCAACTGACTTTTCAGCAGAAAGTTGGCAGACCAGGAGGGAGTTGAATGATATATATAAAGTGATAAAAGGAAGAAAATTATAACCAAGTATACTCTACCTGGCAAGGCTATCATTCAGATTTCAAGGAGAGATAAAGAGCTTTGCAGGCAAGCAAAGATAAAAAGGAGTTCAGCACAACTAAAAAGTTTTTACAAAAAAATGTTAAAGGAAACTTGCTAAGTGGAAAAGAAAAGACAACAACTAGAAATATGAAAATTATGAAAGGAAAATTCTCATTGGTAAAGGCAAATATATGGTAAAGGTAGTTAGATAAAGCACTTATAAAATTAGTAGGAAGTTTAAAGGACAAAAGTAGTGAAATCAACTATACCCACAGCAAGCATTTAAGAGACACACAAAACAAAAAGATGTAAAGTATGATGTCAAAAATATGAAATGTGGCAGGGGGAGGAGTAAAATGAATGTGGTTGTTAGAAAGCATTTGAACTTGAGACTATCAATTTAAAAGAATCATATATATACACACACACACATATATATATATATATAAAATCACGAACAAAAAACATAATAAATATGCACACAAAAAAGAGAAAGGAATCCAAATACAATGCTAAAGACAGTCATGAAATCAGAACAAAAGAGAGCAAAAGAAAAGGAGCAAAAAAGAAAAACAAAAACAACCAGAAAACAATTAACAAAATGGCAATAAGTACATACCTACAAATAATTACTTTAAATGTAAATGAACTAAATGCTCCCATCAAAAGATATAGAATATGTTGTTACCTCTATGCCTACTTTGTGGAGAGCTTGTATCATAAATGGAGGTTGAAGTAATCAAAAGCTTTTTTCTGCATCTATTGAGATGAGCATATGGCTTTTATTCTTCAACTCGTTAATGTGGTGTATCACATTGATTGCTTTGCTGATATTGAAAAATCCTTGCATCCCTGGGATAAATTCCATTGATCATGGTGTATGATCCTTTTTATGTACTGTTGGATTTGGTTTGCTAATATTTTGTTGAGGATTTGTGCATCTATGCTCATCCCTGATATTGGCATATAGTTTTCTTTTATTGTGATCTCTTTCTTTGTCTAGTTTTGGTATCAGGGTGAAATTGGCCTCATAGATGAGTTTGGAAGCATTCTTTCCTCTGAAATATTTTGAAATAGTTTGAGAAGTATAGGTGTTAACTTTTCTCTAAATGTTTTGTAGACTTCAGCTGTAAAGTGTTCTGGTCCTGGACTTTTGTTTGTTGGGAGTTTTTTGATTACTGATCCAATTTCATACTGATCAGTGGTCTGTTCATATTTACTACTTCTTCCTGGTTTAGTGATGGGAGAAAGTAATTTCTAAGAAGTTTTCCATTTCTTCTAGGTTGTCCATTTTATTGGTATACAGTTGTTTGCAGTAAATGCCATATATGGCAAACCCACAGCTAACATCATACTCAACAGTGAAAAGCTGAAAGCATTTTCTCTAAGATCAGAAACAAGAGAAGGATGCCCACTCTCACCACTTTTATTCAATATAGTTTTGGAAGTCCTGGCCACAGCAACCAGATAACAAAAGGTAAAAAAAAAAAGAATCCAAATTTCAAAGTAACAAGTAAATGTGACACTGTTTGCAGATAATATGAATATATAGAAATACACATAGATAATATAATAAATGGAAAATACTAAATACACCACCAGAAAACTGATAGAGCTCAGCAATGAATCTGGTAAAGTTGAAGGATACAAAATTAATATACAGAAATTTGTTGCATGTCTATACACTAACAATGAACTATCAGAAAGAGAAATTGAGGAACCATCTCATTTCCCATGGCATCAAAAAAATAAAATACCTAGGGATAGATTTACCTAAGGAGGCAAGAAACCTGTACTTGGAAAACTATCAGGCACTGATGAAAGTTACTGAAGATGACACCAACAGATGGAAAGATTTATCACATTCATGAACTGGAAGAATTAATATTGTTTAAATGACAGTACTGCCCATGGCAATCTACAGATTCAATGCAACCCCTATCAAAGTACCCATGGTACTTTTACAGAAATATAACAAATAATTTTAAAATTTGTGTGGAGACACAAAAGACCCTGAATAACCAAAGCAATATTGTGAAAGAAGAATAGATCTGGAGGAATCATACTCCCTGACTTCAGACTATACTACGAAGCTACAGTAATCAAAGTAGTACGGTATTGTCACAAAAACAGACACATAGATCAATAGAACATAATAGAGAGCCCAGAAGTAAACCCACACACTTATGATCAATTAATCTACAACAAAGGATGCAAGAATATACAATGGAGAAAAGACAGTATCTTCAATAAGTGATGCTGGTAAAACTGGAAAGTTACATGTAAAACAATGAGACTAGAACATTTCCTCACTCCATATACAAAATAAACCCCAAATGAAATAAAGACCTAAATGTAGGACCAGAAACAATAAATATTCTAGAAGAAAACATGGGTAGAATACTCTTTGACAAAAATCATAGCAATTATTTTTTTGGATTTGTCTCCTAAAGCAAAGGAAATAAAAGCAAAAATAAACAAACAGGACCTAGTTAGACTTTAAAAACTTCTGCACAGCAAAGAAAATCATTGACAAAATGAAAAGACAACCTTCCAAATGGGAGAAAATATTTGCTAATAGTATGACTGATTAGGGCTTAATATCCAAAATATATAAACAGCTCATACAACTCAATATCAAAAAATCCCAAACAATCCAATTAAAACACGGACCAAAGAACTGAATAGACCTTTTTTCCAAAGAAGACACACAGATGGCCAACAGGCACATGAAAAATGCTCAATACTGTTATTCTTCAGAGAAATACAAATTAAAACCACAGTGAGATACACCTGTCAGAATTTGGTATCATCAAAAAAGAACACAAATAACAAATGTTGGCAAGGATGTGGAGAAAAATGAGCCCTTGTACACTGTTGGTGAGAATGTAAATTGGTGCTGCCATGGTGGAAAACAGTATGGAGTTTTCTCAAAAAACTAAAAATAGAACTACTATATGATCCAGCAATTCCACTCCTGGGTATATATCCTAAGGGAAAACAAAATCACTAATTTGAAAAGATACATGTGCCTCAATGTTCACAGCAGCATTATTTACAATTGTCAAGATATAGAAGCAACCTAAGTGTTCATCAACAGATTAATGGATAAAGAAAATGTGGTTCTGTCTATAATGGAATACTACCCAGCCATAAAAAACAGTGAAAATTTGCCATTTGCAAAAACATGGGTGAAGTTGGAGTATATTATGTTAAGTGAAATAAGTCAGACAGAGAAAGACATATACTGTATGATATCACATACATGTGGAATCCTAAAAAAACAAAATAAGTAGGGAATTCAACAAAAAGGAAACAGACTCACAGACATAGGGAACTAATTAGTGGTAGGGGGGCAGTATAGGGGTAGGAGATTATGAGGTACAAACAATCATGTATGAAATAAATAAGCTAAAAGGATATATTGTGCAATACAGTAGTATAGCCAATATTTTATAATAACTATAAATGGAGTATAACCTTTAAAAATTGTGAATCACTATGTTGTACAACTGTAACTTTTATTGTACATCAACTATATCTCAAAAAAAAGATGTAAGCTGATATCACACCCCAATAAAAAGATATAGAGTAGATTAAGAGATTAAATAACAAGACCTATACATATGCTGCCTGCAAGAGACTCACTTCAGATCTAAAGACACACATAGACTGAAAGTTGAGGGGACAGAAAATGGTACTCCATGCGAATGGAAACAAAAAAATAGCTAGGGTGCCAATCAGACAAAAGAGACTTTAAAACAAAATTACAACAAGAGACAAAGAAGAACACTACATAACTATAGGGATTGATCCAACAAGAAGATATAACAATTGTAAATACATATGCAACCAATCTAGGAGCACATAATAGATAAAGCACATATTAACAAAAATAATGGGAGAAATTGACAGTAACACAATAATAGTAGGAGAGTTTACACTCCATTTACATCAATGGATAGATTATCTAGGGAGAAAATCAAAGAGAAAACACCAGCCATAGGACACATTAGAGCAGATGGATTAATAGATACACATAGAACGTTCCATCCAAAAGCAGTATAATGCATACTCTTCTCAAGTGTTCATGGAACATTCTTTAGGATAAATCACATGGTACGCTGTAAAACAAGTCTCAAAAAATTGAAGACAATAGTAATCATATCAATCATCTTTTCCAGCCACAAAACTATGAGATTAGAAATCAACTGTGAAAGAGAGAAAGAAAAAAAGAAAGAAAGAAGGACAGAGGGAGGGAGGGAAGGAGACGGGGAGGGAGGGAGATGGGGGCAAAGGAGGGAGGGAGGGAGGGGGGAAGGAAGGGAGGGAGAGAGGGAGGGAGGCAGATGGCAAAAATGCAAACACCTAGCATCTAAAAAACGTGCTAGAAACTCTGTGGACCATTACAGCAGTGGTCTCAACTGGAGGCATGTGTGAACAAATCTCACAAATAATGCTGAAGAAGGCCAGACACAAAACCACTATGTGACTTTGTTTATATAAAATTCAAAACCAGGCAACACTAAACTATGGTAATAGATGTCAGAAAAGTAATTACTTTGCAGGAGGGTGAATACTGAATGGGAAAGGGAAGAAAATGGCTTCTGCAGTGTTGGTAAACCTGTTTCTTGATGCAGGGGCTTGTTATATAGTCAATTTGTGAAAATCAATTGCACTGTATATATAAGATCTGTACACTTTGACTTACAAAGTTTATTTTTAACATGGACCCTTTAGTTCTATCTCTTATGTTTAGAAAGCCCTTCCAAACTGAGAGGTTATTTCATAGTCATCTATTTTCTTTTCTTTATGTTGTTTTCTTTCTACTTATGTGGAAATAATTTCAGTCACTAATATGAATTTTAATTTTTAAGTTAGTTTGAATCTTATATATAAATTATTTCAAGTCATATGAAAGTATCTGTTATATTTCAATTTATCATTCTTCTTATTCTCATTCAAAAGTAGAAACTTCATTGTTCTTGAATAAACAGCTACCTCTTTACTGGGTGCCAACCTGAGTTAATGTATAATGTTGGATTTGGGAGATAGATTTTAATATTAACTATTGTCTACAGACCAAATTAAAAAGTAACATTTGCAGATAACTTGAGTTTTTTTCCTATGCCAAGAAGTTAATCCTAATTCAGCAATGGTGACACTAGAGATATAAAATGATTTATTTTGGAAAGGTGGACTTAAAACCCACATCTTTTCTAACACACATTTATAAAACCTCAGCTCCATTCATTTACCCTAATTCCTGAGCTTACTAGAATGCTTTGTCCTATTCTCAACAGTTCTTCCCTGTAAATTCCCTTTCTTCTGTTTCTATAAATATATAAATTATATGACTATAAATTCTCTTTCTTCCATTTCTATGATTCAGGCTTTCTTTAGTTCTGATTTCTTTTCTCTTTTCCTAAGCTACTTTGTATAAAATATTTTCTACTGCTCTGTTGCTCTCTTTACTATTCTTTCAGTATCAGTTTACTTTAAAAAAACGTATCCCCATTACATTATTGTACAAATTATGACACTGTTGTAAAAAAAAACACCAATTTCAGCCCAGTAACAAATATTTATAATTTTTTCCATAAATACCCATATTTGTTCCATCTTTTAACCTGGTGAAAACTGCAAATAATTACAGAATTAACTTTAGAAAATTCATTCTAATGACAATAGTGGCATCCATTCATTGTTTATTGCTTACAGATGCAGGAGTTGGCAATTAAAGTGGTGGATGAGAGCAAGGGAGGCATCAATATGATTATGATCTTTCAAGTGTGCAAGCCTGGGATTATTATAATGCCTAGAGATGATATTCAAGGGGTGTAAATCAATAGAGTCAAAGTAAATATAAGAATACAAAAACATTTGTCTACTCACCTATTAATAATTAGCCATTGTTCAGAGTCTCTTGTGTCCCTTCCTAATAACCCCAGCTTCTGGGAAACTTCCCCTAGGCTCTCAAGGCCACCCCACAATCCAGCAATTAAAAGGTTGACCTTGAAAAAGAAAAGAACTTCCAGGACCCCACTCCCATTGCTCTCATCTATTTTGACAGGTGACAAACCTTTGAAATCTTGCCTCTGGTAATCTTACAATGGAATAAAACTCATGAGAGGAATGACAGATTTAAGGGTAAAATTGATGAAAATTGAACATAAGCAAATATTAGGGCTCAGTCTCCTATTTGTAAAATAGAGTTACTCTAAAGGTCCCTTCAGCACTAAGGACTCTAATATTACCTTATTACAAAAATTAGAAATTAACTTATTTTCCAAACTTGATTGATGATACTGTAATGGAAGCAAATGAATAGTAAGGTGATCAAAAATAAAAATTTATACTATAAATGTATTTTTTAATTTGAATTTGATAATTCTACATGAAGTTGGTAAAACTCATCAGAATTTGAACATGGAATAAAGCATAAAGTTAATTAAGTTGTATGACAAGAAGATCATAGATATGTGAATATAAAATCTAAGATGTCTATAAATTAAAAAAAGAGCAAATGACAGTTGAATTAATTACTAAATGCCCGAAGTTTCACTAGAGAAATAAAAGCTCTTATAGTATTCAAGATAATTTAACAATTTCAAGTAAAGTGTGGAAATGAGGAGATAAATAACAAACACTGATGGAGAACTGAGAGTCCATTAGATAGACAACATGGTTATTTAAACTACTATTTTCTATAACAATGAAATAACACAGCAAGAACCTACTATTGGGTTGGCCAGAAAGATAGTTCGGGTTTTTCTGTAACATCAAATGAACTTTTTGGCCAACCCAATACATTAAAGGTATTATAATCTGTACTGTGAGTAATAATGACAAAACACAGTCCTTAACCTCAAGGAGTTTACAATTTAATATGAGAGATAAAGCAGAAAGAAATAATTTCAATATAAGACATATTATGTTAGATATGCTAATAAATATTCCTAAATGGCAAGTGCAACACACAAGAGAGAAGGATTAAATGAATTTAGACGTATAAAGAAATCTTTCAGACAATTCACAGCATTTAAATTGAGCCAGAATAGAAAACCAACAGGCAAAAATAAACACAGAAGAAGTTTTCCATGTGTTGAGGCTATCTAATCAAATATATGGTGATAGAAGAGAGCAGGGCAAACTCTGACACTGCATAGTTGATAGTGGTTTAGAATAGCACTTCCCAAAATCTATCCTGCATATATCTTTTAGTTAAGCACCAGTTTGAAATGTTTATATAATTTTCTTCAAAATCTTACTGAAAATAAGAAAAATCTTTTTTTTTCCTTGAAATACAGATCTGAGAGAATCCAAAATCATTCAAAGTGAGTAAAAGAATATGAAAATATTAAGAAAAATTAAAATATTGTTGTATAAAGATTGGAGTTTTTCATTAAGTCACATCACCTGGCAAGCTGTCTGGCACATAGTACATGTCTGATAACAATTTCTTCCAAAATTAATTAACAGAATTTCTACTGGATGATAAATAAATAAAAACATACAGAAGTAAAAAATTGATTGCCACTTCAGTTTTCAAATATATACTAATTAAATCATTCTTTCATGAGAGCAAGAGTAATAGATTGAAGGGGAAAGGAGGACAACACAAGCTAAATGTGAGAAAAATCATTACTTAAACTTTTAGTAGGTGGAAGAAAAAATAGTAAGTAAAATGTAGATTATGAAATTCTGTTTAATAGCATTTTTTTTAAGTTTCAAAGAAGTAATAGGTAATGGAATAAGAAAAGATGCTGACTCTTATCTATTGAATGCATGTTTAGGACATTGAAGGTTAATTGCAAGTAAATAGAGGACTATTGTTAGAGAAAGATTAATTAGAATAAGTGAGGAAATTAAAATAATCAGAAAAATATAAAGGTTTATGTAAAAGCCTCCTTGTAAATGAGTTATAATGTCTCAGACAATGTTAAGTTCTTGAGCGAAGCACTGAACCAGGAATCAGTTACTTCATACCATGATGACATATAATCACGCAAATAAAACACCAAATGCATTTATCAAATATTATTTTCAAAGGTAACATACTAGAAAATGATAACATTTGTACAGCATTTCACAGATACATTTATTTACTTATAATGAGTATCACTATTTTAAATGACTACATTTGAAAAATTCAGAGTGATAAGGAAATTTTTACTCTATGTTCAGAGGACACCACAAGCCAGGATTTGATGACTGGCAGTTCACTAGCTCAGCCACTTCATCAAATCATCATTTTGTGGGAGACAGAAATTTACTCAGTGGTCCTTTTACAATCAGTCCCACATTAGAACCACTTGGCTTAAATGCAGAGCTGTTCCATTAATGCTCCTTGAATTTTAAATTAAGCTACTAAGTCAGCTGAAGCAACCTGAAGAATTTGAAGCTTTTCAAGGATACTACCACTGATTGTTTTATAACCCAGACAAGGCAGTTTCTTAGAACTTCAGCTTTTCAATTGTTAAAATGAGATCTAAATATTCTTCCTTCACATCACTTGATGAAATGGTAGGAATTATGGGAATGATTTTAGAAAATTGGTGTAACTTGTTGAAATTAAGTACATAAGTACATTTAAACCAATTATTCATACCAAGGTGAAGCGATGTCTCTGCACTCTCAAATCACTGTTAATGTGTTAAAGTTTTAAAAAAGTACATATGACTATATTTCTTTTATTTTAAAGTTGCTCAGGATACCCATTTTAATGTCAGCTGGTTGCTTGCTCAACAGAATTACCACATTTTTGTATACCTCATAGATGCACAAGATGTTTGCTACAGAATTAATTTCAAGTTGATGAATTGAGTCAGACATACCATCAGATTTCTAACCTAAGGTCACACCAATTCCTAAAGTTCCTAATCTGTAAATACCATTATCACCTCAATTATCTGATGTACCCTAGCAAGTAAAACACAATATAAGTATGTAACACTGTCAACCATTTTTCACTTGAAGTTTTGACTGAAATACTCTCTAGATTGAAACATCAGATTACTCTATTGGTTTCCTATGGTTAAATTTATAGACTAAATAAGATAGATGACTGACCAACTTTTCTCCACTTTGTAAGGGGACAACTCTAAACTTGTATCGAATGCAGACAAATAAAACTGATCTAAAAACAAAACAATTGATATAAACTTACTTATATGCATATTATATGGTCTTTGTTAAAAACATAATAAACAGAAACCTCAATTAAATACAGCCAGGAGATCAGCAGAGGAAGCTCTCTCACCCTGCAACAATAGCAGAGTCCAAAGGAGAAGAAAGACTCATCTTCCTTCTTGGCAAGGACTCAAACAATGAAAAGCCACAGAGTCTTTCTTTCTTTCTTTTTGTTTTGTAACATCTTTATTGGAGTATAATTGCTTTACAATGGTATGTTAGTTTCTACTTTATAACAAAGTGAATCAGCTATACATATACATATACATATATCCCCATATCTCTTCCCTCTTGCGTCTCCCTCCCACCCTCACTATCCCACCCATCTAGGTGGTCACAAAGCGCCAAGCTGACCTTCCTGTGCTATGTGGCTGCTTCCCACTAGCTATCAGTTTTACATTTGGTAGTGTATATATGTCCATGCCAGTTTCTTACTTTGTCCCAGCTTACCCTTCCCCCTCCCTGTGTCCTCAAGTCCAATCTCTAGTAGGTCTGTGTCTTTATTCCTATCCTGCCCATAGGTTCTGTAAATTGATACAGCCACTATGGAGAACAGTATGGAGATTCCTTAAAAAACTAAAAATAGAACTACCATATGAGCCAGCAATCCCACTACTGGGCATATACCCTGAGGAGAACATAATTCAAAAAGAGTCATGTTCAATGCAGCTCTATTTACAATAGCCAGGACATGGAAGCAACCTAAGTGTCCATCGACAGATGAATGGATAAAGAAGATGTGGCAATATATACAATTTAATATTACTCAGCCATAAAAGGAAACGAAATTGAGTTATTTGTAGTGAGGTGGATGGACCTAGAGTCTGTCATACAGAGTGAAGTAAATCAGAAAGAGAAAAAAAAATACAGATTTTTTTCTTTACTGTAGCTCTCCCAACTTCTTTTTCTTCTTTATAAAAGCAGCCCCTTCCCTTGCCCTGCAGGGATTTGCATGTGGCTTGCCCTGGTTACAGACTCTGAATTGAGATTCTCCACTGATCCTAAATAAAGCCATCTTTGCTGGAGAAATATCTGGGAGTTTATTTGTTTTAGGTCAACAATTTCATTAAACTTTACACAGTGCTGTCCAATATGATAACTACCAACCAGATGTTGCTACAGGGCACTTGAAATGTAGCCATTCTCAATTGAGATGTGCCGTAAGCATGAAATACATACCAGATTTCAAAGGCTTAGTATAAAAAATTTAAAACTTTCTCCTTAATAATTTTATATTGATTCCATAATAAAATAACATTTTGCATGTATAAGATTAAATTTAAAAAATTATTATTACATCAATTTCACTGGCTTAGTTTTACTTGTTAAGGTTGCCACTAGAAAATTTGAAATACACATATGACTCACATTATATTTCTACTGAACAAAGCTAGTCTAGCTGTCATAAAAAAAAAGAAAAAAGATGGAAGCCACCAAGCAGATACTGTTTTCTAAAAAGAAGAATCAAAAGCACTCGGATATACACTTAGATATACAATTTAAATAATGATACACATATAGGATTTATGACAAATATTAAAGATGGCAGGAAGACAAAGAACAGAAAACAGTCTCTGCTGATAATTACATTGTATCATAAAACACGAGTATCATATCATGTTCACTCTGATTTAAGAAAAGAACATCTACATTGAAAAATTATGCCAAATATATAAAAATGAATGCAAAAATGTAATAGCAATATGTTAATATACCACATGTAACCACAAGGTGGAATATCAACTTGTATCACAATCTACACAGTGACTATTTTATTGTATTATAAAACTTATATCTGCATTATTTTATAACTTTTAAGCATCATTTTATCAGAGACTAAATTGCCTTTCAAATTTCATATATTATTTAGTTGAAAGGATTATCAAATTCATTTAATGATGATTTTAATTTTGCTTTTTATGTCATTCACAAAATGATAATTTTGCTTACATAAAAAAAAAAACCTAAAAAAAAATTAAAAAAAAACAAAAAACCCCAAAAACCTGCTTTAGTGTACATGGATTATACAGAATTCCACATTAAAATATTTTATATTCAAATATAGAGATATATTTCACATTAAAGAAAACATTTTTACCCCAACATTAAAAAGTTATATAAGCCACTTATATAATTAAAATGCACTCCTCTCATTATTCTACTAATTGTAAAATTCATTTTGAAGAAATATTTAAAGTTCCCCTAAAAATATTTTTCCCCCCAACTTCACCCTTTTATTGTCAGACAGTTTTGAACTCCTCAGGCTTCCTTTGAATGTGCTGTTCATGATGGCATATCTACCACCTGCCAATCTTTCTCCCAAATAATTGATAATCCAATGACAACACAAACTTATAAAATCATGTATCCAAATATTTTCTTTGCTGCTAAATTCATGTCTCCAAGAATCATTTTTAATTGAAAAAAGTTCCTAAAGCTAATGAATCAAATGCTTCACTTCTTTGAACTACATTTCATAAATGATGTCTTTCTCTAACTCTACTTTTCAATCTATCCCTACTGTCTTTCACTTGCCTTTGCTCTCACTCTAATTCACATAATATGATGCAGCTCTTTTATACATTTCACTAGCCTGTTTGATGTCTCTTAGGATTCTGTCAAAATATAAACTCATTCATCTCTACCAAATTACCAAACTTCTTGTTACATAAGACTTTTACCTAAGAATGATTCATCCATTTTTTACATCATATTGAAAGCAAGGTACAGGAATACCTTGGAGGTATAGTTAGTTTGGTGCCAGACCACCACAGTAAAGTAAATATCATAATAAAGTGAGTCACAAGAATTTTTTGGTTTTGCAGTACATATAAAAGTTATGTTCATTCTCCAAATAGATCACATGCTGGCCAAAAAACAAGTCTCTATAAATTTAAGAAGATTGCAATCATATCAAGCATCTTCTATGACCACAACAGTATGAGACTAGAAATAAACACAGAAAACACTGCAAAACCACAAAATGTTAAGGCTAAACAATATGCTACTAAACAATCAATGGGTCACTGAAAAAACCAAAGAGGACATTAAAAAAGATCTGAAGACAAATAAAAATGGAAACACAGTGATCCAAAAGTTATGGGATGCAGCAAAAGCTGTTCTAAGAGGGAAGTTTATAGTGATACAAGCCTACCTCAGGAAACAAGAAACTCTCAAATAAAGAATCAAACCTTACACATAAAGGAACTAAAAAAGAAGAACAAATAAAACCCAAAGATAGTAGAAGGAGAGAAATAATAAGTATCAGAGAAGAAATATATGAAACAGAGAGTAAAAACAGAAAAGACCAATGAATCAGAAGCTAGTTATCTGAAACAATAAACATATTGATAAACATTTAGCCATGCTCATCAATAAATAGAGGGGGCCCAAATAAATAAAATCAGAAATGAAAGGGACAAGTTACAACTGATATCACAGAAATACAAAAGATCATAAGAGAATATTAAAAACAATTATACACCAATAAAATGAACAACCTAACATAAAATAGACAACTAAGAAGAAATAGATAAATTCCTAGAAATGTACACTCTCCCAAGGCTAAATCAAGAGGACATTTAAAAAAAAAGACCAATTCCAGGGATTACATTGAATTAGTAATCAAAAAACTCTCAAAAAACAAAAGTTCAGGACCAGATGGATTCACAGGTCAATTCTATCATCATTTAAATCACTTAAGCATTTAACCATCATTTAATCATTTAACATTTAACACAATCATTTAACACCTCTCCTTCTCAAACCTATTCCAAAAAGTTGAAGAAGAAGGTATCACAGAATCACTATGATACCAAAACCAGACAAGATGTCACAAAAAAGAAATTTACAGGCAAATATCACTGATGAGCAGACATGCAAAAATCCTCAACAAAATATTAGCAGACGTAATTCAAAATACATTTAAAGGATCATAGACTATGATCACGTAGTATTTATCCCAAGGATGCAAGAATGGTTCAATATCTGCAAATCAATAAATGTAGTACATCACATTAACAAACAAAAGGTTAAAAAGCATGTGATCATCCCAAGAGATGCAGAAAAATCTGACAAATTCAACATCCATTTATGATAAAAACTCTTAACAAAGTGGATATATAGGAAACATACCTCAACATAATAAAGGCTGTACATGATAAGCCCACAGCCAACATCATACTCAATGCAGAAAGGCTCAAAGCATTTCTTCTAAGATCAGGAACAAGAAGAAGATGCCCACTCCTGCCACTTTCATTCAACAAAGTATTAAAAGTTCCAACCACAGAAATCAGATGAGAAAACAAATTAAAAGGAATCCAAACTGGAAAGGAAGAAGTAAAGTGTCACTCTTTGCAGATGACACGATACTATATATATATATATATATATATATATATATATATATATATATATATATATATGAAATTCTAAAAATGCTATCAGAAAACTATTAAAACTAACAAATACATTCAGTAAGTGTCAGGATACAAAATTAACATACAGAAATCTGTTGCATTCCTATACACTAAAAACAAACTATCAGAAAGAGAAATTAAGAAAACAATCCAAGTTACAACTACATCAAAAAAATAAAATACCTAGGAATAAATTTAACCAAGGAGGTAAAAGATTTATACTCAGAATACTATAATATATTGTTGAAAGAAATTGAAGATGAAACAAAACAAAACAAAACAAAATGGAATGACATACTATGCTTACGGATAGGAAGGATTTATATTGTTAAAGTGACCATACTACCCAAGGCAATCTACAGATTCAAAATAATCCCTATCAAAATACCAATGGCGGGCCTCCCTGGTGGCGCAGTGGTTGAGAGTCCGCCTGCCAATGCAGGGGATACGGGTTCGTGCCCCGGTCTGGGAGGATCCCATATGCCGCGGAGCGGCTGGGCCCGTGAGCCATGGCCGCTGGGCCTGCGCGTCCGGAGCCTGTGCTCCGCAACGGGGGAGGCCACAACAGTGAGAGGCCCGCATACTGCAAAAAAAAAAAAACAAAACAAAACAAAACAAAAATACCAATGGCATTTTTCACAGAACTAGGATCAATAACTCCCAAATTTGTATGGAAATCTCTGATAGACAAAACAATCTTGAGAGAGAAGAAGAAAGCTTCAGGTATCACTCTACCTGATTTCAAAGTGTACTACAAAGCTACTGTAATCAAAATATTATGGTACCAGAACAAAAACAGAACCATACATCAGTGGAACAGAATAGAGAACCCAGAAATAAACCGATATTTACATGGTCAATTAATCTACAACAAAGGAGGGAAGAATATAAAATGGAAAAAAGAAAGATTGTTCAATAAATAATGTTGGGAAAACTGGACAGCTATATTCACAAGACTCAACCTGGGATACGTATTCACACCATACACAAAAATAAACTCAAAATGGTTTAAGACTTAAGTGTAAGAACTGAATCTATAAAATGCCTAAAAGAAAAAAGTAGGCAGTATACTCTCTTACATTCACCTTAGCAATATTTTTTTTTGGATCTGTCTCCACAGGCAAAGGAAACAAAAGAAAAGGTGGACAAACGGGACTATATCAAACCAAAAAGCTTTTGTACATCAGAAGAAACTATCAAGAAATAAAAACACAGCTTACTGAATGAAAGAAGATATTAGCAAACAATATATCTGAAAAGGGGTTAATATCAAAAATGTGGAAGGAACTCATACAACTCAACAACAATAAAAACAAACAAACAGAATAAGAAATGGGAGAGGACCTAAGTAGACACTTTTCCAAAGAAGACATACAGATGGCACATACACCAGACACATGAAAAGATGCTCAACATCACTAATCATCAGGCAAATTTCAAATCAAAACCACAATGAGATATCACTTTACATATGTTCAGAATGACTATCATCAAAAAGACAACAAATAACAAGTGTTGGTGAGAATATGGAGCAAAGGGAAACCTCATGTATTGTTGGTGGGATTGTAAATTGGTAAAGCTACTATGGAACACAGTAAGACAAATTCTCAGAAAATTAAAGAACCACCACATGATCCAGCAATTTCACTTCCAGGTATTTTCCCAAAGAAAACAACAATACTAATTTGAAAAGATATATGCACACCAATGATCATTGCAGCATTATTTACAATAGCCAATATATGGAAGCAACCCAAGTTTCATTTGATAGATGAGGAAGATGATACACACACACACACACACACACACAATGGAATATTACTTAGAAATTAAAAAAAATTGAAATCTTACCATTTGCGACATGGATGAATCTAGAGGATATTATAATAAGTGAAGTAAGTCAGACAGAAAAAGACAAATACCTCATGATCTCACTTACATGTATAATGTAAAACAAACAAACAAACAAACAAATCTAACAAACAAAATGAAAACAGACTCATAGATACAGAGAACTACTGGGTGGGTGCCAGAACATAGGCAGGTAGTGGGTATGTGAAATAGGTGTAGGTGGTTAAGAGGTACAAACCTGCAATTATATAACAACTAAGTCATGGCATACTACACAACATAAGCAATATGTTCAATAACATTGTAATAACTTTCTGTGATGATAGATGGTTATAAGACTTATCCTGGTGATAATTTCATAATCTATGCAAATGTTAAAATACTTTGTAGTACACCTGAAACTAACAATATTGTATGCCAACTCTATTTCATTTTAAAATGTTATGTTCACACTGTATTGTTGTCTATTATGTTTGTAATAGCATTATGTCTAAAAGAAGAAATGTGCATACCTTAATTAGAAAATACTTAATCACTAAAAATGCTAATCATCATCTGAGCCTTTGGCGAGTCACAATCTTGCTGCTGGTGGAGGTTCTTGCCTTGATGAATTTTTCTACCCATGTAAGCAGAAGAAATAAGGGGAGGTGCTTCCTCAGGACAGGCCACTTTTTCAATCAAATTTGTTCCTGTATTAACAGTAGTGCTTGGGTATCTAGACATTTTCATTTTGGGGGGCTTGGCTGCTGGCTTATATAAAACACAGAGAGAATGGCCTTGCTTAGATCTTGAGCTTTAACCTAATGCTTCAGCTCCATTTACCAGTGAGCTCTAGGCTGGAATGGAGAACACTAGCCAAATAAAATTAAGTGACTTTGATTTCCCACTTGTCATTCTCCTTTGGTATCTGTATATTCAGTCCCTTCAGGAACCACCTAAAGAAACAGTTATCTAGATCAAGGTGAGATTTAAGCATGTCTGGGTTCCTTGGCTTAACGTCATTTAAAAACACCTCAATATCAGTACTACTTAAAACAGTAGAAACAGTGGGAAAATACTTAAAAAAGAAAGAGAAAAAGTAGTGTGTTCCACTCTTTTACTCATTAACATGCTGTGGTATGCAGAGGGAGACCATGATTTTGGAGCTCTGCTTAACTATTTTTATTGGCAATCACCAGGCATAATTCCAGAGTTTTGTTTTGCTGTTTCTTTGTGAGGTGTGGGTCTTTTTTTTTTCTTTTTGGAGGGGGAGCTCAGGTGTGTTCCCATGGATGATAGGTGTAGAAAGGTTATAGGAATCTTCAGAGAGATTATGAGATACAGAAATTTGAGAATCACTACTCTAGATATAAAACTAGAATCTGTAAATTGTGCAAAATGAGAACTCATCAAGTCCAAGTTGAAAATCTTTATTATATTACTAGAAAGGAGGACGACCTCTATTTTATTTCACAAGTTTGATACAATCATTATTAAAATCTCATGTGAACACCTCAGTAATGCTTAGAAAAACAGGACAAAAATATTCAATCTAAAATTAAAATTTGAAAATGTGGTCATTTCAGTATATTTGCTTCTTAAAGCATTATACATTTTAAGAGCAAAAACAAAAGAAAAGACAATGCCTTACCTTCCATCTCGATCCCAGTCATACACCTCTACTTTGACTGTTCTGTCCATGGGGAAAACATACACACAGAGTGAAGTTACTTAGTAAGATCAAATTAACATATGATTGAATGTTAAAAAATGTTATAGATTTTCTTAGATAAAATAGTGTATGCTTTCAGGTTTTACAAAATAGTTTAAAGTTGATTTTGCTAATTTTAATACTATTCTTCAATTTATATCTTAAAATAGGTTTCTAAAATCATACAGATTTTTAATTCTTTAAACAGAGTAAGAAAGTATATGGGAAAAGCATTTATAGTTTGACATAGCTTCTGGATGGAGAGGTATAGAGCTACTCCTCCACTCTTCAAAACCATTATCTTAGAGACATATTTCTCAAACTCAGCATGGATCAGAATCACATGGAGAGCTTGTCAAAACATGAACTGTTGGACCTCATGCCCAGTGTTCCCAGTTCAGTAGCCCTGGGTTGGGCACAAGACTGTAAATTCTACAAGTTTCATCAGGTGTTGCTGATGCTGCTAACTAGGAACCATATTATAAGAATCACTTTCTTACAATGAGTCCAATTAAATAAAGTTATGATACTATTAAATGAATAAAGTGACAGTCAAGTAGCATAAATTTTAAAGTAAATTTAATGACATATACCAATCAATAGTTCTTTCTATGATATTTGTTAATATAATAAATCTTCATTTTTCTAATATACGAGTAATAAGATAAAAAATATCTTTTGGGGTGAGTAGGGGTTTTTGTATTATAATCTTATAATCAACTTTCATAAGAAAAAGAAAACAACTTTGATACTAAGAAATCTTCGGGTATATTGTGGGAAGATCTTCAGGGCCACATCACCCTCCTATTTGTAAAACACCAGAATTTCCCTGTTCTACATCTCTAGAACTTTTATAATTCAGCAACCATGGGAGCAATGATGTCAAATAGGATTCTCAGGAGTAAATCAGGGTTTATAACATATGTAGTCATAATCTTATGTATATTGTATATTTACTTATTCCTCTCTAGAAAGATAATACCAAATGAAAATATTGAGGCAATGAAAATTCTGGGATGACTTTTGAATATGTTAAACAAATATTCAATATATTTTTAACACTTTGTCCATTTTTTTCTTGAAAAATTAGTTAAACCAAATTTTAATTTCTCATATTATCCCTCCTCCCCTAATCATTGTGGATTAAAAAAAAGTTATTTAAAAAATTCTGAATAAATCAACTATGCTTTTGCAAATACACATTTATATTGGTAAAGGAACAAACTTAATTTTTAAAATTCAACTTAGATTATTGGATACAAAATCTATAGTGAATATTCAAAACTCTCAGAAAAGTTGTCATTTATTTTACCTGTCATAATCGCCATTACATAAAGCTCTGACTGAGATCTTGAATGCTTGCCAAATAGGATTCAGAGTGTTTTTGACAACTTCTGTTTTATGACAAATTGTAAAACTGTAAAAAAAAAAGTTTTCAGTTATTTTCATGATTCAGTTATAATATATTGTTTTAGTAGTCATTATTCTGTTTTTCTTTTTGTGCAGAATACATGTTACCAGTCCCTCTGTTGCTGCTATATCAGTCAATAAAAAGAGATTTGCAGTTTTAAAACTTTAAAGATTAGCTTATCATAACATAAAGCAATGAGATTTTGCAATGAGTTTACTAAAAATGATCTGCAAATTCAATAAATCCTAAAGCTGCATTGTAAATACTCTCTATAAAAATTGTGGTGACAAATTGATACAGTGGATACAGTGAAAAGTATCCATGGGTCACTAAGAATATGAAGGTCATCAGTAACCCTGAGAAGGGCAGTTTTGCTGGAGTGCTGGGGACAAAAACCTGGTTGGAATGTGTTTAAGAAAGAAGAGAAACTGAGGCAGAGTGTATAAACAACACTTTTGAGCAGTTTAGCTGTAAAAAGAAAAAGAGAATTTGGGGATAGCTTAAAGGGGAAAGATTATTCAAATGAAAGGTTTGTTTTTTGTTACTTTTTAAATTTTTTCAAGATGAAAGAAATAACAGCAAGGTTGTATGCTAAAGGAAAAAGTACATTAGAGAGAAAGCAATCTGTGATGCATGAAAGAAAGGGGATAAAAGATAGAGCAATGTCCTGACTTAGATGGAAGTGGATGGGATAGAGGGAATCAATGGAGGGGTTGGCCTTGGGAGCACAGATAGTGACTTTGCAGAGCATTCAGGAAGGTCAAGCACAGGGGTAGATGCTGTGATGAGATCTTGAGGAAGTTCTCCAATTGCTTCCATTTTCTTATTAAATAGAAAGCAAGATAACTAGCATAGAAGGAAGAGGGCAAAAGTGATAAAGTGTCTGGGAGGGAGGGAACACTGATGGATTAAGGAAAGGGAGTAAGATTCCTGGGGAGGGTTAAGGGCCTATTTAAGATTAACATAATAAATTTATAGTGAGACCACTCAGTATGTGATTCTTTCTTTCTTTAAACTGTTGACTCTATATACCTAAAGAATCCCTAGAGGGAAGAAAGATAGCAATTCAAGAATATAAAATAAGGGGTAGAATACATGGAGCCTTAAACTAGGTTTTCTGATTCAAATTCCAGTATTGTTTCCACCAAATCATTCAATCTGCAGACATCAATCAGGTCCTGGAAATGTTCTTGCCTAAATGCAAATTTATGCAGCAGTTACTGAACTATAAAAAGTTTTAATAATCTTGGTTAGAACAATGCCTAAACTCAACCTTCACTAAAACCTTAGTCACGAAGTGTTCTAAATTCAAGGGATCCCTCTAATAGTCATTAACATGAGACTATTACATAACTACCATAGTGAATATACTGTAACTAAACCTCACAAGGAAATAATCTCATGTTGAAAGGGCCTTGAGTCAATTTTCCCCTTCTCAGGCAAGAAAAGGTCTCTCTGCATTAAGAGATCAAATAGAAACATACTATAAATGGATCATGTATTCAATTTAAAATTTATGGCATTAGTGCCATACTCTTCCTGGTAGTGTCCTCACCTATCTAAAGAAAATCATGTTACTAAATTGACAGAGCTCAAGAGAATATGTGTGTATATAATGTGGTCGAATGCTCTCAAAGTTGAGACACCAAAAGCACTGTAGGAATCACTGGGGCAAAAGACATTAAAAGAAAGATAGAGGATAGAAGACTCTAAAAGGTGAATCAACAGCCAACATCGTCCTCAATGGTAAAAAACTGAAACCATTTCCACTAAGATCAGGAACAAGACAAAGTTGCCCACTCTTACCACTATTATCCATCATAGTTTTGGAAGTTTTAGCCACAGCAATCAGAGAAGAAAAAGAAATAAAAGGAAGCCAAATCGGAAAATAATAAGTAAAACTGTCAGTGTTTGCAGATGACATGATACTATACATAGAGAATCCTAAAGATGTTACCAGAAAACTAATAGAGCTAATCAATGAATTTGGTAAAGTAGAAGGATACAAAATTAATGCACAGAAATCGCTGGCATTCCTAAACACTAATGATGAAAAATCTGAAAGTGAAATTAAGAAAACACGCCCATTTACCATTACAACAAAAAGAATAAGATATCTAGGAATAAACCTACCTAAGGAGACAAAAGACCTGTATGCAGAAAATTATAAGACACTGATGAAAGAAATTAAAGATGATACAAATAGATGGAGAGATATATCATGTTCTTGGCTTGGAAGAATCAACATTTTGAAAATGATTCTACTACCCAAAGCAATCTACAGATTCAATGCAATCCCTATCAAACCACCACTGGCATTTTTCACAGAACTAGAACAAAAAATTTCACAATTTGTATGGAAACACAAAAGACCCCGAATATCAAAAGCAATCTTGAGAACGAAAAATGGAGCTGGAGGAATCAGGCTCCCTGATCTCAGACTATACTACAAAGCTACAGTAATTAAGACAGTGTGGTACTGGCACAAAAACAGAAAGATAGATCAATGGAACAGGATAGAAAGCCCAGAGATAAACCCATGCATGTATGGTCACCTTATCTTTGATAAAGGAGGCAGGACTGTACAGTGGAGAAAGGACAGTCTCTTCAATAAGTGGTGCTGGGAAAACTGGATAGGGACATGTAAAAGTATGAGATTAGACCACTCCCTAACACCATACACAAAAATAAGCTCAAAATGGATTAAAGACCTAAATGTAAGGCCAGACACTATCAAACTCTTAGAGGAAAACATAGGCAGAACACTCTATGACATAAATCACAGCAAGATCCTTTTTGACCCACCTCCTAGAGTAATGGAAATAAAGACAAAAATAAACACATGGGACCTAATGAAACTTAAAAGCTTTTGCACAGCAAAGGAAACCATAAACAAGACCAAAAGACAACCCTCAGAATGGGAGAAAATATTTGCCAATGAAGCAACTGACAAAAGATTAATCTCCAAAATTTATAAGCAGCTCATGCAGCTCAATAACAACAACAAAAAACAAACAACCCAATCCAAAAATGGGCAGAAAACCTAAATAGACATTTTTCCAAAGAAGATACACAGACTGTCGACAAACACATGAAAGAATGCTCAACATCATTAATCATTAGAGAAATGCAAATCAAAACTACAATGAGATATCATCTCACACCAGTCAGAATGGCCATCATCAAAAAATCTACAAACAATAAATGCTGGAGAGGGTGTGGAGAAAATGGAACACTCTTGCACTGTTGGTGGGAATGTAAATTGATACAGCCACTATGGAGAACAGTATGGAGTTTCCTTAAAAAACTACAAATAGAACTACCATATGACCCAGCAATCACACTACTGGACATATACCTTGAGAAAACCCTAATTCAAAAGAGTCATGTACCAAAATGTTCATTGCAGTTCTATTTACAATAGCCAGGACATGGAAGCAACCTAAGTGTCCATCAACAGATGAGTGGATAAAGAAGATGTGGCACATATATACAATGGAATATTACTCAGCCATGAAAAGAAATGAAATTGACTTCTTTGTAGTGAGGTGGATGGACCTAGAGTCTGTCATACAGACTGAAGTATGTCAAAAAGAGAAAAATGAATACCATATGCTAACACATCTATATGGAATCTAAGGGGAAAAAAAAAAGGTCATGAAGAACCTAGGGGTAAGACGGGAATAAAGACACAGACCTACTAGAGAATGGACTTGAGGATATGGGGAGGGGGAAGGGTAAGCTGTGACAAAGTGAGAGAGTGGCATGGACATATATACACTAGCAAACGTAAAATAGATAGCTAGTGGGAAGCAGCCGCATAGCACAGGGAGATCAGCTTGGTGTTTTGTGACCGCCTAGAGGGGGATAGGGATGGTGGGAGGGAGGGAGATGCAAGAGGGAAGAGATATGGGAACATATGTATATGTATAACTGATTCACTTTGTTATAAAGCAGAAACTAACACACCATTGTAATGCAACTATACTCCAATAAAGATGTTAAAAAATAAAATAAAAAAATAAAAGGTTAATCAAAATATCTAAAGCAGAGGGAAGAAAATTAAAGGAGATAAGGGAGAAGTAGGCAGGAGAAAAACAGAGTGAATCAAATGAGAAAAAGCAAAAGTACACAAAAATGGTTAAGAAAAATTCATAGGGACAAAAGTATGTATATATTTTTCATAAACAGGCATCTGCCTATCTTCATAACTCTACATATTCTTAAAGATTTACAAAGGGACTTTCTCTTCTTCTCTTATATCATATTCTAATATATACCAATCTTTGGTATGGTGATAGATACGGATACCTAGCTATATAGGTACCTAGATAGGTAGGTAGAAGATAGATAAATGATAGATGGGTGATAGATAGATAGATAGTAGATTAAATCAATAGACAGAGAGCTAGATGGAGTTAAAGCAAGCAATGAACCATCTTCAAACAAAAATGCTCAATAATCTACTGACTTCTAGGCCTTTTTGCTTACAGTTAAATCAAAATTTCTGTCATATTCCTAGTATCATCAGTCATAGTAATTAAATACTTTGAAACTTCTTCTCTTAATAAAGTGACTCACCTTCTTAGTGAGCTACTTGTGAGGTAGTCATCTGTCTTCTATTAATCATTCTCATTTGTAAAGCATTAGATGTGATATAGACAGCAAAAGATCTCTAGTAATTTCAGCACTAGTGTAATTAGTGAAAATTCTAACAGGAGTCTGAGGTAGGTCTTTCTACTATTCAGGAGTATTGCTATATAAATATAAATGTGTATGTATATATGTATTACACATAGTATTAGAAGAAAAATATTTTTATTAAATAACCTGTGTTAAAATACTTTAAATGAAGCCAATTACCAAAAAACAGTTATTCCAAAGGAAAATTATTACCTAATTATGAATACAGGTCAAATTACTAAATAATATGAAAGCAAGAAAATAAGAATTTATAATCATATATTATAATGGATTTTCATTAATGTTTACAGTAGAAATTAAGTTTTACTCTTTCTTATAATATGAGTCTCAAACACTAGGCAACAAGCAATTTTTGAAGTAGCTCCGTGTTCAAATACATGTTAAAAATGAAGATAAAGTCTTTGCAGTTACAAAGACACACATAAAAAGTGAGGAGTAAAAGCATTTTTATTCATCCAAAACTTATCAGAACAAAACATATGTATATTAATACATTAATACATATGTCCTAATATATATATTTGGATCTGGGTGGTGAAGTATTTTCTGTGTGTATATGCAAGTGGAAAGTTTTCTGAAATGAGATTCACAAAATTTTAGCAATAGTTATTTTTTAAATGATTTGAAATTTTTGGATTTGTTGCACTCAATATTTATATTTTATTTAATCAACAAGTTAATACCATTTTTATAAGCATAATAAATTTTGTAATATATCTCTTACCAGTAGCATTAAATGTATGATAGACTGAAATTCTATAATTATACAACAAGTATTTCTAAGAAAACTAGTAAGAATAAAATAGAAAATTCAGGAAATAAGTCATTCAAACAGGAGGAAACATAAGAACATTTTAATTCAAGAAAATTTGAACAATTCTTTAGTTTTTTTCCTAACTGTGAAATGACTGGAAAATATGATTATTTACCCACTGTGCAATATTTTTCACATGGGTAAATTAGTGTTCAGATACAAATGCTACTCTAACATTTTTACCACCAAAATAGAAAAGAAGCATGCAAAATCCGATATGATACCATAACAAAAATAACCAACAGTTGCCGAGTAGCTGCATCAGCAAAAATCATACACTATGTAAAGCTTCATTTTATATTGCTCAGTATAATCACTTTAAATAGCAAACTTTCTATTTTTATGTACCATTTTATACTTATTACATAGCATTAACATGTTGTATAATTTCATTTATAAGTGAAGGAGGTTACATTTTTTTACATTCTATTCCCCTCGTTTTAATCTCCAAATGACATTTTCTCTTTAGCTAATATTTTATTATGCACAGTTAAGGAAAACAGAAGAGGAAACATTATACCATAAGATAATAATAATAATAATAATAACAGCTAACATAATTCTTATGTTAGGGAAGCTTCTAGATGATTTTTGTGTAATAACTCATTTGATACTCTCAGCAGCCCTGGGAGATAACTATGATCAGAGCCCATTTTACAGATGAGGAAACTGAGTGTCATATGAGTTTAAAAACTTGCCTATGGTCCCATAGCTATTAAGTAGCAGGGTCATGGCTTACACCTAGGCAGCAGGACCTTATTTAGATCATAAATTTAACCATTAAACTTTTTCATTACTACTGACAATACAATAAGAATCATAGAAGATAACAATAAAATGTATTTCATGGTAGAGTCATATGTATTAAATTATACTCTGTACAATGGAATATTACTCAGCCGAAAAAAGCGAATGAAAACTTTGCCATTTGCAATAACATGGATGGACTTAGAGGATACTATGCTAAGTGAAATAAGCCAGACAGAAAAAGACATATACTGTATGATATTACTTATATGTGGAATCTAAAAAATACAACAAACTAGTGAATATAACAAAAAAGAAGCAGACTCATGGATATAGAGAACAAACTAGTGGTTACCAGTGATGAAAGGGGAGAGAGGAGGAGCAATGTTGGGGTAGGGGAATAAGAGGTACAAACTATTTTGTATAAAATAAGCTACAAGGATATAGTACAATACAGGGAATGTAGCCAATATTGTAATATAATTATAAATGAAGTGCAATCTTTAAAAATTGTGAATAACTATATTGTACACCTGTAGCATATAATATTGAATATCAACTATACTTCAATAAAAAATTAAAATAAATTATAACTCTATAATACATTTTCAAATCACAAAGAAACCAGTCTAACTGTAACTGGTAAAATATTCAAATTACTAGAGGGTAATGAAAAATTTTCCTGAGTGTTAGATATCATTGAAAAAACCCTGTAGTATAAAAAGCAACCCCTAAACTCCATATTCCTCTCCAAGAAATTGGCTTAAGGGTTCAATTCTATAACAAAATACTTTAGTTTCATAATTTTAGATTTCCACAAACATGTAAATCTTCCATTCTATTAAGGCAATAATATAAATTTAGGAAAAGTAAAGAGGAAATGTTTCTATGAAGCTGAAAATCATTCATTATAAATATCAAACAAAACATATAAAATGCCTAAAAAGTTACATTTTATTATTGAGAATAAAAAATCAAATCAATTTTTGAATAACAAAATATTTTACTGTTTATCAATTTAATATGAATATCTGAGAAAAAGTGATAATTTAACGTCATACTTATAATAGCCTTAAAATTCATAAAATATAAATCTACCTGCCATCTTCATTACTTCGATAAAATACAAGAAAAGGATCTGATTTTCCAAAGAAGTCCTTCTTGTCCAATTTGTTCGCACAAAATTGCATCAGAACAGCATCCTACAAACAAAATTAATAGAACAGCTCAAAACCTGGGTGAAGGAGAGGGAGAAGATGCTGGAAGAGAAAGACGTGGAGATCACCTTCCTCCCAACAGATACATCAGAAATACATCTACATGTGGAACAACTCCTACAGAACACCCTCTGAATGCTGGTAGAAGACCTCAGACCTCCCAAAAGGAAAGAAACTCCCCACGTACCTGGGTAGCAAAAGAGAAAAGAATAAACAGAGACAAAACAGTAGGGATGGGACTTGCACCAGTGGAAGGGAGCTGTGAAGGAGGAAAGGTTTCCACACACTAGGAAGCCCCTTCATGGATGGAGACAGTGGGTGGCAGAGGGGGGAAGCTTCGGAGCCATGGAGGAGAGCACAGCAACAGGGGTGTGGAGGGAAAAGCAGAGAGATTGCCGCACAGAGGATCATTGCCGACCAGAATTCACCAGCCCGAGAGGCTTGACTGCTCACTGCTGGGGTGGGCAGGGCCTGGGAGCTGAGGGTCCAGCTTCGGACAGATAGCAGGGAGAGGACTGGCTGTGGGAACACAGCCTGAAGGGGTTAGTGCACCACGGCTATCCGGAGGGAGTCCGGGAAAAAGTCTGGACCTGCCAAAGAGGCAAGAGACTTTTTCTTCCCTCTTTGATTCTTGGTGCATGAGGAGAGGGGATTAAGAGTGCTGCTTAAAGGAGCTCCAGAGACAGGCGTGAGCTGTGGCTAACAGCGCAGACCCCAGAGACAGGCATGAGATGCTAAGGCCGATGCTGCCACCACCAAGAAGCCTGTGTGCAAGCACAGGTCACTATCCACACCTGCCTCTCAGGAACCTGTGCGGCCCGCCACTGCCAGGGTCCTGTGATCCAGGGAAAACTTCCCAGGGAGAACACACGCCCGCCTCAGGCTGGTGCAACGTCCCATTGGCCTCTGCTGCCGCAGGCTTGCCCCGCACTCTCTGCCCCTCCCTAACCCTGGTCTGAGTGAGCCAGAGCCCCGAAGTGCTGCCCTTTTAACCCCGTCCTGTGTGAGTGAAGAACAGATGCTCTCTGGTGACCTAAACGCTGAGGCAGGGCCAAATCCAAAGTTGAACCCTGGGAGCTGTGTGAACAAAGAAGAGAAAGGGAAATTTCTCCCAGCAGCCTCAGGAGAAGTGGATTAAATCTCCACAACCAACTTGATGTACCCTGCATCTGTGGAACAACTGAATAGACAACGAGTCATCCCAAATTGAGGAGGTGGACTTTGGGACCAAGATATATTACTTTTTCCCTTTTTCCCCTTTTTGTGAGTGTGTATGTGTATGCTTCTGTGTGAGATTTTGTCTGTATAGTTTTGCTTTCACCATTTATCCTAGGGTTCTGTCCGTCCATTTTTGTTGCTGTTGTTGTTTTGTTCTTTTTGTTTTTATTTAAAAACTTTATTTTCTTAATAATTATTTTTTATTATAATAACTTTTATTTTATCTTACTTTTTTAAATTTTATCCTCTTTTGTACTTTCTACTTTTTATCCCTTTAATTCTGAGCCGTGTGGATGAAAGGCTCTTGGTGCTGCACCCAGGAGTCAGTGCTGTGCCTCTGAGGAAGAGGAGCCAACTTCAGGACACTGGTCTACAAGAGATTTCTCAGCTCCATGTAATATCAAACAGCGAAAATCTCCCAGAGATCTCCATCTCAACACCAGCACCCAACTTCACTCAAAAACCAGCAAGCTACAGTGCTGGACACCATATGCCAAACAACTAGCAAGACAGGAACACAATGCCACCCATTAGCAGACAGGCTGCCTGAAATCATAATAAGGCCACAGAAACCACAAAACACATGAGCAGACGTGGACCGGTCCAACACAAAGACAGCATCCAGGCTCATCCACCAGAACACAGGCAATAGGCCCCTCCACCAGGAAGCCTAAACAATGCACAGAACCAACATTAGCCACTGGGGACAAACACCAAAAACAAGGGGAACTACAGACCTGCAGCCTGCAAACAGGAGACCCCAAACACAGTAAGATAAGCAAAATGAGAAGACAGAAAAACACACAGCAGATGAAGGAGTAAGATAAAACCCACCAAACCTAACAAATGAAGAGAAAATAGGCAGTATACCTGAAAAAGAATTCAGAATAATGATAGTAAAGATGATCCAAAATCTTGGAAATAGAATGGAGCAAAGACAAGAAACATTTAACAAGGACCTAGAACTAAAAAGGAAACAAGCAACGATGGACAACACAATAAATGAAATTAAAAATACTCTACAAGGGATCAAAAGCAGAATAACTGAGGCAGAAGAACGGATAAGAGACCTCGAAAATAAAATAGTGGAATAACTACTGCAGAGCAAAATAAAGAAAAAAGAATGAAAAGTACTGAGGACAGTCTCAGAGACCTCTGGGACAACATTAAATGCACCAACATTTGAATTATAAAGGTTCCACAAGAAGAAGAGAAAAAGAAAGGGACTCAGAAAATATTTGAAGATGTTATAGTTGAAAACTTCCCTAATATGGGAAAGGAAATACTTAATCAAGTCCAGGAAGCACAGAGAATCCCATACAGGAAAATCCAAGGAGAAACACACAAAGACACATATAAAGCAAACTGTCAAAAATTAAATACAAAGAAAACATATTAAAATCAGCAAGGGAAAGAAAAACAAATAACACATAAGGGAATCCCCATAAGGTTAAGAGCTGATCTTTCACCAGAAACTCTGCAAGCCAGAAGGGAGTGGCAGAACATATTTAAAGAGATGAAGGAGAAAAACCTACAACCAAGATTACTCTACCCAGCAAGGATCTCATTCAGATTTGATGGAGAAATTAAAAGCTTTACAGACAAGCAAAAACTGAGAAAGTTCAGCACCACCAAACCAGCTTTACAACAAATGCTAAAGGAACTTCTCTAGGCAGGAAACACAAGAGAAGGAATATACCTACAATAACAAACCCAAAACAATTAAGAAAATGGGAATAGGAACATACATATCAATAATTACCTTAAATGGAAATGGACTAAATGCTTTCACCAAAAGACACAGATTGCCTGAATGGATACAAAAACAAGACCCATATATATGCTGTCTACAAGAGACCCACTTTACACCTAGGGACACATACAGACTGAAAGTGAGGGGATGGAAAAATATATTCCATGGAAATGGAAATCAGAAGAAAGCTGGGGGGCTTCCCTGGTGGAGCAGTGTTTGAGAGTCTGCCTGATGATGCAGGGGACATGGGTTCATGCCCTTGTCCGGGAAGATCCCACATGCCACAGAGTGGATGCACCCGTGAGCCATGGCAACTGAGCCTGCATGTCAGAGCCTGTGCTCCACAACAGGAGAGGCCACAAGAGTGAGAGGTCCACGTACTGCAAAAAAAAAAAAAAAAAAAAAAAAAAGAAAGAAAGAAAGAAAGAAAGCTAGAGTAGCAATTCTCATATCAGATAAAATAGAGTTTAAAATAAACCCTATTACAAGAGACAAAGAAGGACACTATATAATGATCAAGGGATCGATCCAAGAAGAAGATATAACAATTGTAAATATTTATGCACCCAACATAGGAGCACCTCAATATATAAGACAAATGTTAACAGCCATAAAAGAGGAAATCAATAGTAACACAATCATAGTAGGGGATGCTAACACCCCACTTTCACCAATGGACAGGTCATCCAAAGTGAAAATAAATAAGGAAACACAAGCTTTAAATGATACATTAAAAAAGATGGACTTAATTGATATTTATAGGACTTTCCATCCAAAAACAACAGAATACACATTTTTCTCAAGTGCTCATGGAACATTCTCCAGGATAGATCATATCTTGGGTCACAAATCAAGCCTTGGTAATCTTAAGAAAACTGAAATCATATCACGTATCTTTTCCCACCACAAAGCTATGAGACTAGATATCAATTACAGGAAAAGATCTGTAAAAAATACAAACACATGGAAGCTAAACAATACATTACTTAATAACGAAGTGAGCACTGAAGAAATCAAAGAGGAAATAAAAAAATACCCAGAAACAAATGACAATGGAGACACAATGGCCGAAATCCTATGTGATGCAGCAAAAGCAGTTCTAAGAGGGAAGTTTATACCAATACAATCTTACCTTAAGAAATAGGAAACATCTCGAATAAACAACCTTACCTTGCACCTAAAGCAATTAGAGAAAGAAGAACAAAAAAACCCCACAGTTAGGAGAAAGAAAGAAATAATAAAGATCAGATCAGAAATAAATGAAAAAGAAATGAAGGAAATGATAGCCAAGATCAATAAAACTAAAAGCTGATTCCTTTGGAAGATAAACAAAATTGATAAAACATTAGCCAGACTAATCAGAAAAAAAGGGAGAAGACTCAACTGATTAGAATTGGAAATGAAAAAGGAGAAGTAACAACTGACATTGCAGAAATACAAAAGATCATGAGAGATTACTACAAGCAACTCTATGCCAATAAAATGGACAACCTGGAAGAAATGGACAAATTCTTAGAAATGCACAACCTGCCAAGACTGAATCAGGATGAAATAGAAAATATGAATAGACCAATCACAGGCACTGAAATTGAGACTATGATTTAAAATCTTCCAACAAACAAAAGCTCAGGACCAGTTGGCTTCACAGGCGAATTCTATCAAACATTTAGAGAAGAACTGACACCTACCCTTCTCAAACTCTTCCAAAATATAGCAGAGGGAGGAACACTCCCAAACTCATTCTACGAGGCCACAATTACCCTGATACCAAAACCAGAAAAAGATGTCACAAAGAAAGAAAACTACAGGCCAATATCACTGATGAACATAGATGCAAAAATCCTCAACAAAATACTAACAAACAGAATCCAACAGCACATTAAAAGGATCATATACCACGATCAAGTGTGGTTTATTCTAGGAATGCAAGGATTCTTCAAGATATGCAAATCACTCAATGTGATACACCATATTAACAAATTGAAGAACAACCATATGATCATCTCAATAGATGCAGAGAAAGCTTCTGACAAAATTCAACACGCATTTATGACAAAACCCTGCAAAAGTAGGCATAGAGGGAAATTTCCTCAACATAATAAAGGCCATATATGACAAACCCACAGCCAACATCGCCCTACATGGTGAAAAACTGAGACCATTTCCACTAAGATCAGGAACAAGACTAGGTTGTCCATTCTCACCTCTCTTATTCAACATAGTTTTGGAAGTTTTAGCCACAGCAATCAGAGAAGAAAAAGAAATAAAAGGAATCCAAATCCAAAAAGAAGTAAAGCTGTCACTGTTTGCAGATATCATGATAGTATACATAGAGAATCCCAAAGATGCTACCAGAAAACTACTATAGCTAATCAATGAATTTGTTAAAGTATCAGGATAAAAAATTAATGCACAGAAATTTCTGGCATTCCTATACACTAAGGATGAAAAATTTGAAAATGAAATTAAGAAAACACTCCCATTTACCACTGCAACAAAAAGGATAAAACATCTAGGAATAAACCTACCTAAGGAGACAAAAGACCTGTATGCAGAAAATTATAAGACAATGATGAAAGGAATTAAAGATGATACAAATAGATGGAGACATATACCATTTTCTTGGCTTGGAAGAATCAACATTGTAAAAACGACTCTAGTACCCACAACAATCTACAGATTCAATGCAATCCCTATCAAACTACCACTGGCATTTTTCAGAGATCTAACACAAAAAATTTCACTATTTGTATGGAAACACAAAAGACCCCGAATATCAAGAGCAATCTTGAGAATGAAAAATGGAGTTGGAGGAATCAGGCTCCCTGACTTCAGACTATACTACAAAGCTACATTAATCAAGACAGTATGGTACTGGCACAAAAACAGAAATATAGATCAATGGAACTGGATAGAAAGCCCAGAGATAACTCCATGCACATATGGTTACCTTATCTTTGATAAAGGAAGCAAGCATATACAGTGGAGAAAAGACAGCCTCTTCAATAAGTGGTGCTGGGAAAACTGGACAGGTATATGTAAAGGTATCAGGTTAGAACACTCCCTAGCACCATACACAAAAATAACCTCAAAATGGATTAAATATCTAAATGTAAGGTCAGACACTATCAAACTCTTAGAGGAAAACATAGGCAGAACACTCTATGACAGAAATCACAGCAAGATCATTTTTGACCCACCTCCTATAGAAATGGAAATAAAAAGAAATGGGACCTAATGAAACTTAAAAGCTTTTGCGCAGCAAAGGAAACCATAAACAAGACCAAAAGACAACCCTCAAAATGGGGGAAAATATTTGCAAATGAAGCAACTGACAAAGGATTAATCTCCAAAATTTACAAGCAGCTCAATAACAAAAGAAACAAACAACCCAATCCAAAAATGGGCAGAAGACCTAAATAGACATTTCTCTAAGGAAGATATACAGATTGTCAACAAACACATGAAAGAATGCTCAACATCATTAATCATTAGAGAAATGCAAATCAAAACTACAATGAGATATCATCTCACACCAGTCAGAATGGCCATCATCAAAAAATCCAGAAATAAATGATGGATAGGGTGTGGAGAAAAGGGAACAGTCTTGGACTGCTGGTGGGAATGTAAATTGATACAGCCACTATGGAGAACAGTATGGAGTTTCCTTAAAAAACTACAAATAGAACTATCATACGACCCAGCAATTCCACTACTGGGCATATACCCTGAGAAAACCATAATTCAAAAAGAGTCATGTACCAAAATGTTAACTGCAGCTCTATTTACAATAGCCAGGACACGGAAGCAACCTAAATGTCCATTACTGGATGAATGGATAAAGAAAATATGGCACATATATACAATGGAATATTGCTCAGACATGAAAAGAAACGAAATTGAGTTCTTTGTAGTGAGGTGGATGCACCTAGAGTCTGTCATACAGAGTGACGTAAGCCAGAAAGAGAAAGACAAATACTGTATGCTAACAGATATATATGGAATCTAAGGGGGAAAAAAAGGTCATGAAGATCCTAGGGGTAAGACAGGAATAAAGACACAGACCTACTAGAGAATGTACTTGAGGATATGGGGAGGGGGAAGGGTAAGCTGTGACAAAGTGAGAGAGTGGTATGTACATACATATATACTACCAAATGTAAAATAGCTAGCTAGTGGGAAGCAGTCGCATGGCACAGGGAGATCAGCTCGGTGCTTTGTGACCACCTAGAGGGGTGGGATAGGGAGGGTGGGAGGGAGGGCCATGCAAGAGGCAAGCGATATGGGAACTTATGTATATGTATAACTGATTCACTTTGTTATAAAGCAGAAACTAACACACCATTGTAAAGCAATTATACTCCAATAAAGATGTTAAAAAAAAAAAAACACCTGGGTGAAGTATAACTAGAATCTGCAGATCACAATCAAGACTTTATAAGAAAACAAATTTTTCCATTTTAATACAAATGGTCTAATGTGGGAAAATTCCAGACAACATAAAATTGTTTTTAAAGGACTATAAAACTAAAAAATTGACTCTTGGAAGTTTTTGTTCTTGTCACAGAACTATTACTTATTAAAACCCTTCAACATTTCCTGCCCCAGAAAAGTGCTATTAAACTGGATAATTCTATGTACCCAATATTATAATGCAAGGTCACTATTTTTATCTTCAGTTATTCAGGTGCACATTTTTAGAAAAAAATTTTTTTTTATTTCCTAAGGAAATATTTACTAAGCAATGTATGTACCATGTATTAGATGTTGAGATTCATTAGATGATTAGATGAAGCAAAAGACAGATCCCAACTGACAATACAGTTTGCTATCTGAAGGGGAAAAAAGGTTCCTTTTTAATTATATAAAAGTGTACCACAATTTCTAAATAGCTAAATTTCAAAATAACATATTATATAGTTCTTGAAGTAAAGTAAAGCACTTTCATTTTCACCTGTAATTTAAATCACTTACTTGTATGTTAATTATTTTGTCAAACCAATCATTTTTATCAATTTATAGACTCAAGCACTCATATCCTACATGATTTAGCTTAAAGGTAAACAAGATGAGGTATCATGAATCAAGGAAGTTAAACATTATTCAATGATGATAAGCAATATTTAAAGGGTATAAATTATATAGTAATTTAAAAATTAAAATCAGTATTTTAGATTTGTTTGTTTTTTTAACTGAAAGGAGATGTTAACAATTTTTGAAGTGGGTGGAGGGTCAAAGTAATTCACATTAAATCAAGAAGTCACAGTTTAAAATATTACTTGGCGAAAACGTTAATTCACCACTTCATTTTGCAGAGTTCAGAAATACTTATTAAGCATCTTCACATATATTAAAATGCCCTTAGGAGAAAGTGGTTTTCCAAGAACATGGGACAAAGACAGTGTTCATTTTTTTTAAGTGCAAATTTTTTTTATTGTTCTTGCCACAGAAATAAATCACTCCTTTAAGACATTTTTCCAAAGCCCCTAAAACAAAACACAAATTACCATAAAACATTCTGATATACTTAAAATATATAGTAGAATCCTGAAATGTATATATTTCATATAAATGCTGACTAAAACTTCAGAGAGACTAAATATTATTTAAACATGAATTTTCATATGATCACTGGTAAATGTAATACCAAATTGTAGTTTTTCAAATTATATTTCATAAGGCTTGCAAAATGAATAACTGACTCAAGAGAAAATATTTCTTTCAATGCACCAAATGATATAAACTTGGGGAAAATGTTTTTTGTAATTACTCAGGTTAATAACTTAAGAGAGATTCCACCTCTATCAAACACAAAAGAAGTCTAATTTCTGGGGAAAAAATAAGCATTTACTACTTCTAGAAGTATACAAGCATCATTACAGTTTTTTTTTTTTAAACTCTTATGCTTAATGCCACCCTGAGAGAATTTTAAGACCTTTCTTTAATACTCCACACCAGTGTAACAAACTTCCTATTGAAGAAATCCATTTAAATGTTCAGAGGCATTTCTAACAAGTTCAAATCAAAGTTGTTTCTCCAGTAATTTTTCCCAACTCAATGAGTGACTCATCATCCACATAAAGTGCTCAAGGAAGTTGTCCTTGACTCTTCCCTTTCCTGACATTTTATCCAATCCATCATCAAGTTGCATAATTCTATCTCTAAAAAATTTCTCAAATCTTCAATCCAGCTACACAGGCACCACCTTAGTCCAAGCCAACCTCTTCTCTCACCTGGACATGCACATTGGCATTTATTCCTTTCTCTCCTTCCACCTATCCAATCCATAGATCCACCTTCTTGGACCTATCCAATCGATTCTCCATTCAGCAGAGAGAGTAATGGACTTAAAACATCAAAGAAATTAATTTTGTTCATAACTTAAAATTACTCAAGGCTTTCCCTTGCATTTAGGATAAACACAGAATCTTTAACATTGTCTACAAAAGCCCAACACCAAACAAACTCTGAGCAGCCTTTTCCACCTTTATCTGGCAAAGTTTTAGCTCAATCATTCCCCCACTCCCATCCCCTTGCTAACTAACACACACCAGACACACTCTTTCCCTCTTTGGGCCCTATACAAGCTGTGTGCTCTGTTGGAAATCTTACCCTTTGGCTGACAAACCATTACTTGGGTCTAAGCTAAAATGGAAATTTCTCAAAGAGACCCAGAGTTACCTCCACCCAATATAAATTATGATTCTCCATGGTACTCTCTCATATTTATCACTTAGAACACATCATGAAATATTTACCTATACAGTCATCTGATTAATATCCATCTTTTCCACAAACTACATGTTTATTTGAGAAAAGGACAAGGGCTGCTTGTTGTTTTTTCTTGCCATTGTATTCCAAGCTTCCTTTCCAGGGACTAGCACATTATACATTTTGTGAATATTTTTGAATCAATCAATCAGAATGAAAAATATTCTTTGTGGACAATTTCAAGCTACCTTAAAAATACTGAGTGAAGAAACATTTCCAATATGACTTCAAAATTACTTTAATTCTTACTCTAGAATTTGACAAAATATATCACAAAAGTTATATTTGAAATAAACCATGGTTGAGATAATTAGGATTACCACACTGAAAATACACATTTGTATAAATTTATAATTTACCCATTTCTCAAATATGGCCTATTTTTAATTCTGCAAAGTAACCATCTGGAGGAGGTAATACTGTTGTCTATTAAGTGTGCAATAGCATTATGTCTAAGAAAGAAATGTACATACCTTAATTTAAAAATACTCAGTTGCTAAAAATGCTAACTATCATGTGAGCCTTCAGTGAGTCACAATCTTTTTGTTGGTGGAGAGTCTTGCCTCGATGCTGATGGCTTCTAACTGATCAGGGTGGTGGTTGTTGAAGGTTGGGGCGGCTGTAGCGATTTCTTAAAATAAGACAACAGTGAAATTTGCCCCATCAATTGACTTGTCCTTTCAGGATTGATTTCTCTGTAGCATGCAATGCTGTTTGATAGCATTTTACCCGTAGTTAGAACTTCTTTCAAAATCAGAGTGGACCCACTCAAACCCTGCTGTGTCTTTGTCAACTAAACTTATGTAATACTCTAAATCCTTTGTTGTCCTTTCAACAATCTTCACAACATCTTCACCAGTAGACTCCATCTCAAGAAACCACTTTCATTACTCATCCATAAGATGCAACCTGTCATCCATTTAAGTCTTGTCATGAGATTGCAGCAATTCAGTCACATCTTCAGGGTCCACTTCCTATTCTAATTATTTTGCCATTTCCACAACATCAGCAGTTACTTCCTCCACTGCAGTCTTAAACCCCTCAAAGTTATCCATCTGTGAGGGTTGGAATCAACTTCTTCCAAACTCCTGTTAATGTCGATATTTGGGCTTCTCCCCACGAATGTTCTTAATGTCATCTAGAATGGTGAATCCTTTCCAGAAGGTTTTCAATTGACGTTGCCCAGATCCATCAGAGGAATCACTATCTGTGGCAGCTGTGGCTTTAGGAAATGTATTATTTCTTAAATAACAAGACTTGAAAGTCGAATTTACTACTTGAGCCTCGGGTTGAATAATGAGTGTTGTGTTAGCAAGCATGAAAGCAACGTCAATCTTGTACATCTCCATCAGAGCTCTTGTGTGACCAGGTGCATTGTCAATAAGCAATAATATTTTGGTTTTTTTTTTATGCATATATTTTTTATTTTCTCCCATTTTTTTTATAACAAATTTAATCAGTTATACATATACATATGTTTCAATAACCCCTCCCTTTTGCGTCTCCCTCCCACCCTCCCTATCCCACCCCTCCAGGCGGTCACAAAGTACCGAGCTGACCTCCCTGTGCTATGCGGCTGCTTCCCACTAGCTATCTACCTCACGTTTGGTAGTGTATATATGTCCATGCCGCTCTTTCACTTTGTCACAGCTTACCCTTCCCCCTCCCCATATCCTCAAGTCCATTCTATAGTAGGTCTGTGTCTTTATTCCTGTCTTACCCCTATGTTCTTCATGACATTTTTTTTTCTTAAATTCCATATATATGTGTTAGCATACAGTATTTGTCTTTCTCTTTCTGACTTACTTCACTCTGTATGACAGACTCTAGGTCTATCCACCTCATTACAAATAGCTCAATTTCATTTCTTTTTATGGCTGAGTAATATTCCATTGTATATATGTGCCACATCTTCTTTATCCATTCATCCGATGATGGACACTTAGGTTGTTTCCATGTCCTGACTACTGTAAATAGGGCTGCTATGAACATTTTGGTACATGTCTCTTTTTGAATTATGGTTTTCTCAGGGTATATGCCCAGTAGTGGGATTGCTGGGTCATATGGTAGTTCTATTTGTAGTTTTTTAAGGAACCTCCATACCATTCTCCATAGCGGCTGTACCAATTCACATTCCCACCAGCAGTGCAAGAGTGTTCCCATTTTTCCACACCCTCTCCAGCATTTATTGTTTCTAGATTTTTTGATGATGGCCATTCTGACTGGTGTGAGATGATATCTCATTGTAGTTTTGATTTGCATTTCTCTAATGAGTAAAGATGTTGAGCATCCTTTCATGTGTTTGTTGGCAGTCTGTATATCTTCTGTGGAGAAATGTCTATTTAGGTCTTCTGCCCATTTTTGGATTGGGTTGTTTGTTTTTTTGTTATTGAGCTGCATGAGCTGCTTATAAATTTTGGAGATTAATCCTTTGTCAGTTGCTTCATTTGCAAATATTTTCTCCCATTCTGAGGGTTGTCTTTTGGTCTTGTTTATGGTTTCCTTTGCTGTGCAAAAGCTTTTAAGTTTCATTAGGTCCCATGTGTTTATTTTTGTCTTTATTTCCATTTCTCTAGGAGGTGGGTCCAAAAGGATCTTGCTGTGATTTATGTCATAGAGTGTTCTGCCTATGTGTTCCTCTAAGAGTTTGATAGTGTCTGGCCTTACATTTAGGTCTTTAATCCATTTTGAGCTTATTTTTGTGTATGGTGTTAGGGAGTGATCTAATCTCATACTTTTACATGTCCCTATCCAGTTTTCCCAGCACCACTTATTGAAGAGACTGTCCTTTCTCCACTGTACATTCCTGCCTCCTTTATCAAAGATAAGGTGACCATATGTCCGTGGGTTTAACTCTGGGCTTTCTATCCTGTTCCATTGATCTATCTTTCTGTTTTTGTGCCAGTACCACACTGTCTTGATTACTGTAGCTTTGTAGTATAGTCTGAAGTCAGGGAGCCTGATTCCTCCAGCTCCATTTTTCGTTCTCAAGATTGCTTTGGCTATTCGGGGTCTTTTGTGTTTCCATACAAATTGTGAAATTTTTTGTTCTAGTTCTGTGAAAAATGCCAGTGGTAGTTTGATAGGGATTGCATTGAACCTGTAGATTGCTTTGGGTAGTAGAGTCATTTTCACAATGTTGATTCTTCCAATCCAAGAACATGGTACATCTCTCCATCTATTTGTATCATCTTTAATTTCTTTCATCAGTGTCTTATACTTTTCTGCATACAGGTCTTTTGTGTCCTTAGGTAGGTTTATTCCTAGATATTTTATTCTTTTTGTTGCAATGGTAAATGGGAGTGTTTCCTTGATTTCACTTTCAGATTTTTCATCATCAGTATATAGGAATGCCAGAGATTTCTGTGCATTAATTTTGTATCCTGCAACTTTACCAAATTCATTGATTAACTCTAGTAGTTTTCTGGTAGCATCTTTAGGATTCTCTATGTATAGTATCATGTCATCTGCAAACAGTGACAGCTTTACTTCTTCTTTTCCAATTTGGATTCCTTTTATTTCCTTTTCTTCTCTGATTGCTGTGGCTAAAACTTCCAAAACTAGGTTGAATAAGAGTGGTGAAAGTGGGCAACCTTGTCTAGTTCCTGATCTTAGTGGAAATGGTTTCAGTTTTTCACCATTGAGGACGATGCTGGCTGTGGGTTTGTCATATATGGCCTTTATTATATTGAGGAAAGTTCCCTCTATGCCTACTTTCTGCAGGGTTTTTATCATAAATGGGTGTTGAATTTTGTCGAAAGCTTTCTCTGCATCTATTGAGATGATCATATGGTTTTTCTCCTTCAATTTGTTAATATGGTGTATCACGTTGATTGATTTGCGTATATTGAAGAATCCTTGCATTCCTGGAATAAACCCCACTTGATCATGGTGTATGATCCTTTTAATGTGCTGTTGGATTCTGTTTGCTAGTATTTTGTTGAGGATTTTTGCATCTATGTTCATCAGTGATATTGGCCTGTAGTTTTCTTTCTTTGTGACATCCTTGCCTGGTTTTGGTATCAAGGTGATGGTGGCCTCGTAGAATGAGTTTGGGAGTGTTCCTCCCTCTGCTATATTTTGGAAGAGTTTCAGAAGGATAGGTGTTAGCTCTTCTCTAAATGCTTGATAGAATTCGCCTGTGAAGCCATCTGGTCCTGGGCTTTTGTTTGTTGGAAGATTTTTTATCACAGTTTCAATTTCAGTGCTTGTGATTGGTCTGTTCATATTTTCTATTTCTTCCTGATTCACTCTTGGCAGGTTGTGCATTTCTAAGAATTTGTCCATTTCTTCCAGGTTGTCCATTTTATTGGCATAGAGTTGCTTATAGTAATCTCTCATGATCTTTTGTATTTCTGTAGTGTCAGTTGTTACTTCTCCTTTTTCATTTCTAATTCTATTGATTTGAGTCTTCTCCCTTTTTTTCTTGATGAGTCTGGCTAATGGTTTATCAATTTAGTTTATCTTCTCAAAGAACCAGCTTTTAGTTTTATTGATCTTTGCTATCGTTTCCTTCATTTCTTTTTCATTTATTTCTGATCTGATTTTTATGATTTCTTTCCTTCTGCTAACTTTGGGATGTTTTTGTTCTTCTTTCTCTAATTGCTTTAGGTGCAAGGTTAGGTTATTTATTCGAGATGTTTCCTGTTTCTTAAGGTGGGATTGTATTGCTATAAACTTCCCTCTTAGAACTGCTTTTGCTGCATCCCATAGGTTTTGGGTCGTCGTGTCTCCATTGTCATTTGTTTCTAGGTATTTTTTAATTTCCTCTTTGATTTCTTCAGTGATCACTTCGTTATTAAGTAGTGTATTGTTTAGCCTCCATGTGTTTGTATTTTTTACAGATCTTTTCCTGTAATTGATATCTAGTCTCATAGCATTGTGGTCGGAAAAGATGCTTGATACAATTTCAATTTTCTTAAATTTACCAAGGCTTGATTTGTGACCCAAGATATGATCTATCCTGGAGAATGTTCCATGAGCACTTGAGAAAAATGTGTATTCTGTTGTTTTTGGATGGAATGTCCTATAAATATCAATTAAGTCCATCTTGTTTAATGTATCATTTAAAGCTTGTTTTTCCTTATTTATTTTCATTTTGGATGATCTGTCCATTGGTGAAAGTGGGGTGTTAAAGTCCCCTACTATGATTGTGTTACTGTCGATTTCTCCTTTTATGGCTGTTAGTATTTGCCTTATGTATTGAGGTGCTCCTATGTTTGGTGCATAAATATTTACAATTGTTATATCTTCTTCTTGGATCGATCCCTTGATCATTATGTAGTGTCCTTCTTTGTCTCTTCTAGTAGTCCTTATTTTAAAGTCTATTTTGTCTGATATGAGAATTGCTACTCCAGCTTTCTTTTGGTTTCCATTTGCATGGAATATCTTTTTCCATCCCCTTACTTTCAGTCTGTATGTGTCTCTAGGTCTGAAGTGGGTCTCTTGTAGACAGCATATAGATGGGTCTTGTTTTTGTATCCATTCAGCCACTCTGTGTCTTTTGGTGGGAGCATTTAGTCCATTTACATTTAAGGTAATTATCGATATGTATGTTCCTATTCCCATTTTCTTAATTGTTTTGGGTTCATTATTGTAGGTATATTCCTTCTGTTGTGTTTCTTGCCTAGAGAAGTTCCTTTAGCATTTGTTGTAAAGCTGGTTTGGTGGTGCTGAACTCTCTCAGCTTTTGCTTGTCTGTAAACGTTTTAATTTCTCCATCAAATCTGAATGAGATCCTTGCTGGGTAGAGTAATCTTGGTTGCAGGTTTTTCTCCTTCATCACTTTAATTATGTCCTGCCACTCCCTTCTGGCTTGTAGAGTTTCTGCTGAGAGATCAGCTGTTATCCTGATGGGGATTCCCTTGTGTGTTATTTGTTGTTTTTGCCTTGCTGCTTTTAATATGATTTCTTTGTGTTTAATTTTTGACAGTTTGATTAATATGTGTCTTGGCGTATTTCTCCTTGGATTTATTCTGTATGGGACTCTCTGTGCCTCCTGGACTTGATTAACTATTTCCTTTCCCATATTAGGGAAGTTTTCAACTATAATCTCTTCAAATATTTTCTCAGTCCCTTTCTTTTTCTCTTCTTCTTCTGGAACCCCTATAATTCGAATGTTGGTGCGTTTAATGTTGTCCCAGAGGTCTCTGAGACTGTCCTCTGTTCTTTTCATTCTTTTTTCTTTATTTTGCTCTGCAGCAGTTATTTCCACTATTTTATCTTCCACCTCACTTATCCGTTCCTCTGCCTCAGTTATTCTGCTATTGATCCCATCTAGAGTATTTTTTATTTCATTTATTGTGTTTTTAATCGATGCTTGATTCATCTTTAGTTCTTCTAGGTCCTTGTTAACTGTTTCTTGCATTTTGTCTATTCTATTTCCAAGATTTTGGATCTGGGAAATAGAATCTTGGATCATCTTTACCATCATTATTCTGAATTCTTTTTCAGGTAGACTGCCTATTACCTCTTCATTTGTTAGGCCTGGTGGGTTTTTATCTTGCTCCTTCTCCTGCTGTGTGTTTTTCTGTCTTCTCATTTTGCTTATGTTACTGTGTTTGGGGTCTCCTTTTTGCAGGCTGCAGGTTCGTAGCTCCTGTTGTTTTTGGTGTCTGTCCCCAGTGGCTAAGGTTGGTTTAGTGGGTTGTGTAGGCTTCCTGGTGGAGGGGACTAGTGCCTGTGTTCTGGTGGATGAGGCTGGATCTTGTCTTTCTGGTGGGCAGGTCCACGTCTGGTGGTGTGTTTTGGGGTGTCTGTGGACTTTTTATGATTTTAGGCCACCTCTCTGCTAATGGGTGGCGTTGTGTTCCTGTCTTGCTAGTTGTTTGGCTCAGGGTGTCCAGCACTGTAGCCTGCTGGTCGTTGAGTGAAGCTGGGTGCTGGTGTTGAGATGGAGATCTCTGGAAGATTTTCGCCGTTTGATATTATGTGGAGCTGGGAGGTCTCTTGTGGACCAGTGTCCTGAAGTTGGCTCTCCCACCTCAGAGGCACAGCACTGACTCCGGGCTCCTCAATTTGGGATGATGTGTTGTCTATTCATGTATTCCACAGATGCAGGATACATCAAGTTGATTGTGGAGCTTTAATCCGCTGCTTCTGAGGCTGCTGGGAGAGGTTTCCCTTTCTCTTCTTTGTTCTCACAGCTCCTGGGTCTCAGCTTTGGATTTGGCCCCGCCTCTGCGTGTAGGTAGCCGGAGGGCGTCTGCTCTTCGCTCAGATAGGACAGGGTTAAAGGAGCAGCCTCTTCGGGGACTCTGGCTCACTCAGGCCGGGAGGGAGGGAGGGGCACGGAGTGCGGGGCGAGCCTGCAGCGGCAGAGGTCGGCGTGACGTTGCACCAGCCCGAGGCGCGCCGTGCGTTCTCCCAGGGAAGCCGCCCCTGGATCCCGGGACCCCGGCAGTGGCGGGCTGCACAGGCTCCCCGAAGGGCGGTGTGGGCAGTGACCTGCGCTCGCACACAGGCTTCTTGGCGGCAGCAGCAGCAGCCCCAGCGTCCCGCGCCCGTCACTGGGCTCCGCGCTTTCAGTCGCGACTCGCGCCCGTCTGTGGAGCCCCTTTAAGCAGCGCTCTTAATCCCCTCTCCTCGCGCACCAGGAAACCAAGAGGGAAGAAAAAGTCTCTTGCCTCTTCGGCAGCTCCAGAGTTTTCACGGACTCCCTCCCGGCTAGCTGTGGCACATTAGCCCCCTTCAGGCTGAGTTCTCGCCGCCAGCCCCAGTCCTCTCCCTGCGCTCTGACCGAAGCCCGAGCCTCAGCTTCCAGCGCTGCGCACCCCGGCGGGTGAGCAGACAAGCCTCTCGGGCTGGTGAGTGCCGCTTGGCACCGATCCTCTGTGTGTGGATCTCTCCGCTTTGCCCTACCCAGGTATGTGGGGAGTTTCTTGCCTTTTGGGAGGTCTGGGGTCTTCTGCCAGCGTTCAGTAGGTGTTCTGTAGGAGTTGTTCCACGTGTAGCTGTATTTCTGGTGTATCCGTGGGGAGGAAGGTGATCTCCGCGTCTTACTCTTCCGCCATCTTACCCGGAAGTCTGTGTTGTTTTTTTTTTAACTTATTTTTGTATTGTAGTATAATTGTTTTGCAATGTTGTGTTAGTTTCTGCTGTACAATAAAGTGAATCAACTATATGTATACTTATATCCCGTCCTTCTTGGACCTCCCTCCCACTCCCCACCCCCATCCCACCCATCTAGGTCGTCACAGAGCACCGAGCTGAGCTTCCTGTGCTTTACAGCATGTTCTCTCTAGCTATCTATTTTACACACGGTAGTGCATATATGTCAATCCTAGTTTCCCAATTTGTCCCATCCTCCCCTTCCCCCTGTGTCCACATGTCTGTTCTCTATGTCTATGTCTCTGTTCCTGCCTGCAAATAGGTTCAGCTGTACCCGTTTTCTAGATTCCACATATATGTGTTAATATACGATATTTGGTTTTTTTTTCTGGCTTACTTCACTCTGTATGACAGACTCTAGGTCCACCTATGCCTCTACAAATGACCTGATTTCGTCCTTTTTATTGGCTGAGTATTATTCTATTGTATATATGTGCTGGACGTTTAGGTTGTTTCCAGGTCCTGGCTATTGTAAATAGTGCTGCAGTGAACACTGGGGTAGATGTCTCTATTTGAATTATGGTTTTCTCAGAGTACATGTCCAGTAGTGGGATTGCTGGGTCATATGGTAGTTCTATTTTTAGTTTTTTAAGGAACCTCCATACTGTTCTCCATAGTGGCTGTATCAATTTACATTCCCACCAACAGTGCAGGAGGGTTCCCTTTTCTCCACACCCTCTCCAAAATTATTTTTTGATGATGGCCATTCTGACTGGTGTAATACCTCACTGTAGTTTTGATTTGTATTTCTCTAATAGTCAGTGATGAGCAACTTTTCATGTTCCTCTTGGCCATCTGTATGTCTTCTTTGGTGAAATGTCTATTTAGGTCTTCTGCTTAACTTTTAATTGGGTTGTTTGTTTTTTTGATATTGAGCTCCACAAGCTGTTTGTATATTTTGGAGATTAATCCTTTGTCTGTTGCTTTGTTAGCAAATATTTTCTCCCGCTCTGAGGGTTGCCTTTTCATCTTGTTTATGGTTTCCCTTTCTGTGCAAAAGCTTTTAAGTTTAATTAGGTCCCATTTGTTTTTATTTTTATTTTCTTTACTCTAGGAGGTGGGTCAAAAAATATCTCGCTGTGGTTTATGTCAAAGAGTGATTTTCCTCTAAGTGTTTTATAGTGTCTGGTCTTACATTTAGGTCTTTAATCAATTTTGAGTTTATTTTTGTGTATGCTGTTAGGTAGTGTTCTAATTTCATTCTTTTACATGTAGCTGTCCACTTTTCCCAGTACTGCTTATTAAAGAGGCTGTCTTTTCTCCATTGTATGTTCTTGCCTCCTTTGTCATAAATTAGGTGACCATATGTGCGTGGGTTTATCTTTGGGCTTTCTATCCTGTACCATTGATCTATATTTCTGTTATTGTGCCAGTACCATACAGCCTTGATTACTGTAGCTTTGTAGTAACATTTTGAAAGGAATAATATTTCTCTGAGCAGTAGGTTTCACCAGTGGGCTTAAAATATTCAGTAAACCATGCTGTAAACATGTGATATAATCTAGGCTTTGTTGTTCCATTTATACAGCACAAGCAGAGCAAATTTAGCATAATTCTCAGTGGCCAAAGGATTTTCTAAATGGTAAGTCAACATTGGCTTTACCTTAAAGTCACTAGCTGCAAGCCAAGAGAGTCTTCCTGCCCTTTGAAACTTTGAAGCAAGGCTCTGATTTCTCCTCTCTAGCTATGAAAGTCCTAGATTGTGTCTCCTTCCAATATAAGGCTATTTTATGTATATTGAAAACCTGTTATTTAGTGCAGTGACCTTCACTAATTATCTTAGCACATCTGGATAAACTTGCTGCAACTTCTTTATATATAAGCACCTGCTGATTCACCTGTACTACTTTTATGTTATGGACAGAGTTTCTTTCCTTAAACCTCATGAACCAACCTCTGCTAGCTTTGAACTTTTCTTCTGCAGCTTCCTCACCTCTCTTAGCCTTCATAGGATTTAAGAGAGCTAAGGCCCTCCACTGGATTAGGCTTTGGCTTAAGGGAATGTTGTGGCTGGTTTGATCTTCTATCCAGACCACTACAACTTTCTCCATATCAGCAATAAGGATGTTTTGCTTTCTTAACATATGTGTGTCCACTGGAGTAGATGTGAAATTTTCTTCAAGAACTTTTCCTTTGCCTTCACAACCTTGACTAACTGTTTGGCCCAAGAGGCCTAGCTTTCAGCCTATCTCAGCTTGGCTTTCGACATGCCTTTCTCAGTAAGCTTAATCGTTTCTAGCTTTTGATTTAAAGTGAGAGATGTGTGAATCTTCCTTTCACTTAAATGCTTAGAGGCCATTATAGAGATATTAATTGGCCTAATTTCTATATTGTTGCGTTTCAGAGAATAAGGATGTCTGAGCAGAGGGAAAGAGACAGGGGAATGGCCAGTTGGTGGAACAGTCAGCACACACACATTTATTAATTTTGTGGTGCCCAAAAACAATTTCAATAGTAACATCAAAGATCACTGATCACAGATCACCATAACAAATGTAATAATAATGAAAAAATTTAATAGTGTACAAAAATTAGCAAAATGTGACACAGAGACTAGAAGTGAGCAATGCTGTTGGAAAAATGGTGCTGATAGGCTTCTTCACGAGAGGGCCGCCATAGGCCTTCAATTTGTAAAAAATGCAATATATGTGAAGCACAATAAAATGAGATATGCCTGTATAAAGACTTTTAGCTGTTGACAAATGCAGAAATTAAAGCTCCAAAAAATTTCACTCAGCTGAATAGTGAAAGAGATAATACTGAAATTTAGGTGTCCTGGTTCCAAAGTTTATGTTCAAGCTAACAAATGGTAATGTGTTTTCAAGAAAATAAATTTGTATAATTTGTATAATGTCAAATTGAAATAAAATTACTTCATTCCAAATTCTAAGTGATAATGCCTGATATTTTTAAAGTACCATAAACTGCACATTTAAAAGGCATTGTCTGAAGTTAACTATGATCATTGCTTTGAACACACTTGTTTCTTCTACTATACTAGCACAATAATATTATTTCAATGATTATTTTAATGATGTTGATTATCAGTGTCCGTAGCTAAGAATCAGAGCGTAGGATACATAAATGAAGTTAGATCAAGATTCTAAACAATTTAAAAATATTAGATATATAATTTCTAAGTGTGAGAAATATGTAAATAATATTAATACTATTAATAAGTAATATTAAAAGATAATTCCAGATGTTTTTAAAGCTTTATTAGTATAAAGAATAGTGAAAATGCCTCTGGATCACTAAGTAACATATTCTACTTCATTTGCATGGAAGCTTCATAATTTTCTTGTTCCTCCAGCAAAACAACAGAATTGAAAGCAGAAGATGTTTAAGATGCAGCCTAGCAATACTCAGTCTATGAACTTGATATCTTGGTTCTATTTTGAATTAGAACTCATAATAATTTCTTCATTAGCATATTTACACAAAATAATCTTAATATCAAGATTTTGACAGAATAGCATGTTAATGTCACAATAAAGAAAATGCATCTTATTGAACTTGAACTTCTTTTTCTCATTCCTCCCTCATTATAAAAACACAGATTACCATATACATATACAAATTCAGAGACCAGAAGTATGAAAGATGATTAGATCAGCAAATCACAACTAAAAATAGCAGTTTTCTAAGATTAATGAATATGCACTCTATGTCATTATACTCTTAGTTGGAGTGGTAGCTGGTTATTTCTACAAATGTGGGCCTCCCAAGCTAAGAAAACATGAGATCATATATGAATATTGAATTTATTCAATTAGAAATACAGGAAAACAAACATGTTACGCAAAATGGTTACAGTCAAGTGACTAGAAATATTCCTTCAGGATCACACATAAAATCTTCAAATGTTTGCAAGAACTGAATTGGTTGATACAATTGACAATTCCTTATATTAATGCCCCCCCGAATGATATTACCATTAGGTTTTATTTTAATAATTTCTATTCATTAAAAAGACTGTTAAAATAACTGATTATCCTATTTGGACTATAGAATATAGTCTCTCTGGTTAAAGTACTAAGTATCTAAAATGATATTTTATGAATTTAGAATTATATAATGTAATTTTAATTATTTTTTGCTAAAACTACTCAAGAAAAATCATTTAAGTATAGTTTGAGAATTATCATTTCAAAGAAGTACTGGAAATACTTTTTCATTCAAAGAAATATTTACTTACTCTGCAACAGTTTAATTCCTCTGCTGTAAGGATGATTGTACCACATTTCTTCCCTGGAATTCCTCTAAAACAAGAAAAAGCATACTTAAATACAATGATATTTTATATTAGTAGTATATAATATAAATGAATATTAAATATATATTTTATTTTTATATAAGCAAACAAAAAGCATACTACTGATAGGTGGGCTCTAACAAAATATATTCCTAGTTTCAAATTTGAGTTTACCCTATAGATCCACATTTATTGATAAAGCTAAACTTTGAGCACTTTCAACATGTCAGTCTTTTGCCCAAGAATATTCAATAGCTGCACACCGTCTATCATATATAATTAATATAATATAATGTAGTATCTATAATGTAAAATATTCTCCCATGACTTCTAAGATTTCTATTATGTGATTAAAACATATTCCTAATCTTGATTTTCAATATTTCTTTCTTCTTTCATCAACATGGTTATTTATTTGGGCTTATTTTTGCTCTGTGCCAATTCCCACACCTTGGCATACCATAGTGTGTTAAACTCTTCCCTATTCTGCCCCAAACTTTCTACATCCCCAGAGGAAGTTTTACTTGTTCCAGGAACCATTATCCCAGTCAACCTCACACAAAACTTGGCCTTCTCTGTGCTCCTATTGCACTTAAAGTCAGTACCACAGGTTTAGCATTTAATTATTGCTAAATTGTTACAAGCACATATTTTTTACCCTTCTTTCCCCAAGTTGATTATAAACTCTATAAGAACAAAATTCATGTTATAAACCTCTTGTAAACTGACAGATTTAAATATCTATACATAACAGGAGCTCAATATATTAGGACAACATACAATACATAAGCAAAATTAAGCAAAGTAAAACTTCTACCCAATTTTCTTTCTAAATGTCTATGCAATAGTTATGTTCATATAGCTTTCAGCTGACACCAAGAGCAAAGTGCACTAGGATAATGCAAGGTATGTGCATGGTTTCCTGCTTTACCTGAGGGAATACAGAGACAAGTTCAAGAGAATCATCAAAAGAGTAATCCTAATGCTCTAAAGGTATGCTTCATGCTTCTTTTGTCCTATCACTAATCATAGCTCAGACTCCTGTTTTTCCTAGGAACTACAAATTGTGGAATTAGAGCCAAACAAGTGTTTTTGTCCTCAAGAATATGATTCAACTCCAATAATCTATGCCGGTTTGTATGTGACATTTTCTCCAGGTCTTTATGATCAAGTTTTTATCTTTGCATGTTTTTTCATAGAATATTAAACACATTTTTTAATGCAAGACAAAATTTAATAAGTGGATAAACATTTAGTAGACTGGTCACAATAAAAAAGAAGATTCTTACTGAAATAACAATGGGGTGCAATTTTACATGTATTAAGTTTTCAGTCATTGAAAGAGATGATGCTCTCCAGTACTGGTTGTGTTGGGAGAACTTGCATATGCACCAACTGCAGGTGGCAATGCAGATAATAACTGTCATTTGAAGAAAATACACACATCACTTTTAGCATCCCTCAATTGTCAGTAATCAGTTAATTTTTCTAATCCAGCTGTACTTTTTTCTTCTTTTTTTCTATTTGTGAATCACAAGATTTACACTCTCAGCATTACAGCAAGCTAAAACACCCTGACTGAGCATCTACCTGAAAATAATTTAAAATGCTGAATAAAATTTGCAAAAAGTATTTATAAATGCTCCGATAACCTGGCAAGAAAAGTAAGGACCAATTAGAAACTAAAGATGGAAAGCCAGAAAGACAAACAGGGGTAAAACCTGGAGAGTTTAATCTTGGGCTTTTTTTAAAAATAGGTCTTTATTGGGGTATAATTGCTTTACAATACTGTGTTAGTTTCTGTTGTACAACAAAGTGAATTAGCCATATGGATACATATATCCTCATAACCCCTCCCTCTTGAGCCTCCCTCCCACCATCCCTATCCCATATCTCTAGGTCATTGCAAAGCACCAAGCTGATCTCCCTGTGCTATGCTGCTGCTTCCCACTAGCTAACCATTTTACATTCAGTAGTGTATATATGTCAATGCTACTGTCGGTAGTGTATATTATGTCAATGCTACTCTCACTTCACTGCAGCTTCCCCCTCCACCTGCCATGTTCCCAAGTTCTTTCTCTATGTCTACATCTTTATTACTGCCTCGCCACTAGGTTCATCAGTACCACTTTTTTTTTTTTTAGATTCTATATATATATATGTGTGTTAGCATACGGTACTTGTTTTTCTCTTTCTGACTTCACTCTGTATGACAGACTCTAGGTCCATCCACCTCACTACAAATAACTCAATTTCATTTCTTTTTATGGCTGAGTAATATTCCATTGTATATATGTGCCACATCTCCCTTATCCATTCATCTGTTGATGGACATTTAGGTTGGTTCCATGTCCTGGCTATTGTAAATAGAGCTGCAGTGAACATTGTGGTACATGTCCCTCTTTGAATTATAGTTTTCTCATGGTATATGTCCAGTAGTGGGATTGCTGGATCATATGGTAGTGCTACTTTTAGCTTTTTAAGGAACTTCCATACTGTTCTCCATAATGGTTGTATTAATTTATGGATCCTTAGAGCATAAAGATGAGAGACCAAAAAAATAAAAAGGTGAAGGAGTACTCACAAGGTGGAGAATTCAATAAATAAACAACTCATAGCATAAAACTTAGATCACAATGACTATATTGCCTGAATGTAGCATAAATTAGATATAAACATTTATTTGGGAGGGACCCACAAAATAAATCCATGCCTTAAAATGTGGTGATTAATGAAAGAGAAAAAATGTCTCCTAATAATTCAGACCTTAACCAGGCTTGCTGCCTTAATTTTAACTACCTGGGTAATTACAAACTTCAAACCAAGAATTCAGCTTAATTCAAGTGATCATAGTTAGTTGGTAAGTACAAAATCTCTCTGGAAGAATTTGCCTTCAAACTACATCTCAAAATAATATCACATTAAAAGTTTAAAAATATGTATGAGCTTATTCTAAAATATCTCAAAACCCTAAAGAAAAAATGTACCATGTTTTAAAGTCTCCAGAAAAAGCAGGCTGCAGAATCTAACACAGGCTTAGAACCCTAAAAATATTATGCATAATATACACAATGTAAGTATGCATAATATACATAATATATAGACAAGAATGGAAATATGAGGAACTAGCAAAGAACTATAAAATAATCAAGAATATATGGAGAAAAATAGAACTTGTAGAAATAATATAGAGATTATAGATGGATTTAACATCAGATTATACACAGCAGAAAAATTAGTGAACTGAAAGATGGATATAAAGAATTTATCACTAATGCAGCATGGAGAGGCTGATATTGGAAAAATTGCAAAGAGGTTTAGTGACATGGAGGGAAAAGGTAAAAGTTTTAATGACATCTAAGCAGAGGTCCAGAAGGAGAAGAAAAAATGAATAGAGGAGATGCAATTTTGAAGAGAGAATGGCCAGGAAACTGCTAGAACTGTTGAGAAACATCAATTTCCAGATTCAAAAAGTCCCATGAATTTCAAGCAGAACAAGTAAAACTACATTTATACCTATACATATATTAAGGACAAGTCAAAACACCAGAGCTAATATGGCATATTTTCAAAGGAGCCAGAGAGAAAAGACAGATGACCTACAAAGATAAGAATGTTAAATTAAGAGCTGACTACTCAGAAGGAACATTGGAAGCTACAAGACAATTGAAAAGCTATCTTGAATGGTTTTGAAAGAAAATAACTATCACTCTAGGATTTTATATAGTATATCTCTTTTAAGAACGAGTATGAACTACAGGTATTTTTTTTAATTTTTTATTTATTTTATTTATTTATTTTTATTTTTTTATTTTTTGCTTCATAACAAATTTAATCAGTTATACATATACATATGTTCCCATATCCCCTCCCTTTTGCGTCTCCCTCCCACCCTCCCTATCCCACCCCTCCAGGCGGTCACAAAGCACCGAGCTGATCTCCCTGTGCTATGTGGCTGCTTCCCACTAGCTATCTACCTTATGTTTGGTAGTGTATATATGTCCATGCCGCTCTTTCACTTTGTCACAGCTTACCCTTCCCCCTCCCCATATCCTCAAGTCCATTCTATAGTAGGTCTGTGTCTTTATTCCTGTCTTACCCCTATGTTCTTCATGACATTTTTTTTTCTTAAATTCCATATATATGTGTCAGCATACAGTATTTGTCTTTCTCTTTCTGACTTACTTCACTCTGTATGACAGACTCTAGGTCCATCCACCTCATTACAAATAGCTCAATTTCATTTCTTTTTATGGCTGAGTAATATTCCATTGTATATATGTGCCACATCTTCTTTATCCATTCATCTGATGATGGACACTTAGGTTGTTTCCATCTCTGGGCTATTGTAAATAGGGCTGTTATGAACATTTTGGTACATGTCTCTTTTTGAATTATGGTTTTCTCAGGGTATATGCCTAGTAGTGGGATTGCTGGGTCATATGGTAGCTCTATTTGTAGTTTTTTAAGGAACCTCCATACCGTTCTCCATAGTGGCTGTACCAATTCACATTCCCACCAGCAGTGCCAGAGTGTTCCTTTTTTCCACACCCTCTCCAGCATTTATTGTTTCTAGATTTTTTGATGATGGCCATTCTGACTGGTGTCAGATGATATCTTATTGTAGTTTTGATTTGCATTTCTCTAATGAGTAAAGATGTTGAGCATCCTTTCATGTGTTTGTTGGCAGTCTGTATATCTTCGGTGGAGAAATGTCTATTTAGGTCTTCTGCCCATTTTTGGATTGGGTTGTTTGTTTTTTTGTTGTTGAGCTGCATGAGCTGCTTATAAATTTTGGAGATTAATCCTTTGTCAGTTGCTTCATTTACAAATATTTTCTCCCATTCTGAGGGTTGTCTTTTGGTCTTATTTATGGTTTCCTTTGCTGTGCAAAAGCTTTTCAGTTTCATTAGGTCCCATGTGTTTATTTTTGTCTTTATTTCCATTTCTCTAGGAGGTGGGTCAAAAAGGATCTTGCTGTGATTTATGTCATAGAGTGTTCTGCCTATGTTTTCCTCTAAGAGTTTGATAGTGTCTGGCCTTACATTTAGGTCTTTAATCCATTTTGAGCTTATTTTTGTGTATGGTGTTAGGGAGTGGTCTAATCTCATACTTTTACATGTCCCTATCCAGTTTTCCCAGCACCACTTATTGAAGAGACTGTCCTTTCTCCACTGTACAGTCTGCCTCCTTTATCAAAGATAAGGTGACCATATGTCCGTGGGTTTAACTCTGGGCTTTCTATCCTGTTCCATTGATCTATCTTTCTGTTTTTGTGCCAGTACCATACTGTCTTGATTACTGTAGCTTTGTAGTATAGTCTGAAGTCAGGGAGCCTGATTCCTCCAGCTCCATTTTTCGTTCTCAAGATTGCTTTGGCTATTCGGGGTCTTTTGTGTTTCCATACAAATTGTGAAATTTTTTGTTCTAGTTCTGTGAAAAATGCCAGTGGTAGTTTGATAGGGATTGCATTGAATCTGTAGATTGCTTTGGGTAGTAGAGTCGTTTTCACAATGTTGATTCTTCCAGTCCAAGAACATGGTACATCTCTCCATCTATTTGTATCATCTTTAATTTCTTTCATCAGTGTCTTATAATTTTCTGCATACAGGTCTTTTGTCTCCTTAGGTAGGTTTATTCCTAGATATTTTATTCTTTTTGTTGCAATGGTAAATGGGAGTGTTTTCTTGATTTCACTTTCAGATTTTTCATCATTAGTATATAGGAATGCCAGAGATTTCTGTGCATTAATTTTGTATCCTGCAACTTTACCAAATTCATTGATTAGCGCTATTAGTTTTCTGGTAGCATCTTTAGGATTCTCTATGTATAGTATCATGTCATCTGCAAAGAGTGACAGCTTTACTTCTTCTTTTCTGATTTGGATTCCTTTTATTTCCTTTTCTTCTCTGATGGCTGTGGCTAAAACTTCCAAAACTAGGTTGAATAAGAGTGGTGAGAGTGGGCAACCTTGTCTTGTTCCTGATCTTAGTGGAAATGGTTTCAGTTTTTCACCATTGAGGACGATGCTGACTGTGGGTTTGTCATATATGGCCTTTATTATGTTGAGGAAAGTTCCCTCTATGCCTACTTTCTGCAGGGTTTTTATCATAAATGGGTGTTGAATTTTGTCGAAAGCTTTCTCTGCATCTATTGAGATGATCATATGGTTTTTCTCCTTCAATTTGTTAATATGGTGTATCACGTTGATTGATTTGCATATATTGAAGAATCCTTGCATTCCTGGAATAAACCCCACTTGATCATGGTGTATGATCCTTTTAATGTGCTGTTGGATTCTGTTTGCTAGTATTTTGTTGAGGATTTTTGCATCTATGTTCATCAGTGATATTGGCCTGTAGTTTTCTTTCTTTGTGACATCCTTGTCTGGTTTTGGTATCAAGGTGATGGTGCCCTCGTAGAATGAGTTTGGGAGTGTTCCTCCCTCTGCTATATTTTGGAAGAGTTTGAGAAGGATAGGTGTTAACTCTTCTCTAAGTGTTTGATAGAATTCTCCTGTGAAGCCACCTGGTCCTGGGCTTTTGTTTGTTGGAAGATTTTTAATCACAGTTTCAATTTCAGTGCTTGTGATTGGTCTGTTCATATTTTCTATTTCTTCCTGATTCAGTCTTGGCAGGTTGTGCATTTCTAAGAATTTGTCCATTTCTTCCAGGTTGTCCATTTTATTGGCATAGAGTTGCTTATAGTAATCTCTCATGATCTTTTGTATTTCTGCAGTGTCAGTTGTTAGTTCTCCTTTTTCATTTCTAATTCTATTGATTTGAGTCTTCTCCCTTTTTTTCTTGATGAGTCTGGCTAATGGTTTATCAATTTTGTTTATCTTCTCAAAGAACCAGCTTTTAGTTTTATTGATCTTTGCTATCATTTCCTTCATTTCTTTTTCATTTATTTCTGATCTGATTTTTATGATTTCTTTCCTTCTGCTAACTTTGGGATGTTTTTGTTCTTCTTTCTCTAATTGCTTTAGGTGCAAGGTTAGGTTGTTTATTCGAGATGTTTCCTGTTTCTTAAGGTGGGATTGTATTGCTATAAACTTCCCTCTTAGAACTGCTTTTGCTGCATCCCATAGGTTTTGGGTCGTCGTGTCTCCATTGTCATTTGTTTCTAGGTATTTTTTAATTTCCCCTTTGATTTCTTCAGTGATCACTTTGTTATTAAGTAGTGTATTGTTTAGCCTCCATGTGTTTGCATTTTTTACAGCTCTTTTCCTGTAATTGATATCTAGTCTCATAGCATTGTGGTCGGAAAAGATACTTGATACGATTTCAATTTTCTTAAATTTACCAAGGCTTGATTTGTGACCCAAGATATGATCTATCCTGGAGAATGTTCCATGAGCACTTGAGAAAAATGTGTATTCTGTTGTTTTTGGATGGAATGTCCTATAAATATCAATTAAGTCCATCTTGTTTAATGTATCATTTAAAGCTTGTGTTTCCTTATTTATTTTCATTTTGGATGATCTGTCCATTGGTGAAAGTGGGGTGTTAAAGTCCCCTACTATGATTGTGTTACTGTCGATTTCTCCTTTTATGGCTGTTAGTATTTGCCTTATGTATTGAGGTGCTCCTATGTTTGGTGCATAAATATTTACAATTGTTATATCTTCTTCTTGGATCGATCCCTTGATCATTATGTAGTGTCCTTCTTTGTCTCTTCTAGTAGTCTTTATTTTAAAGTCTATTTTGCCTGATATGAGAATTGCTACTCCAGCTTTCTTTTGATTTCCATTTGCATGGAATATCTTTTTCCATCCCCTTACTTTCAGTCTGTATGTGTCTCTAGGTCTGAAGTGGGTCTCTTGTAGACAGCATATATATGGGTCTTGTTTTTGTATCCATTCAGCCAATCGAACTACAGGTATTTTTAAACAAAATAGAATTGAGTGAATTTACAGCCAAGCATATTTTCTTGAGGAATTTCTCAAGGATGGACTTCAAACTGAAGGAGAATAATCAAACATGAGATGCATGAAGCAACAATAAGGGAAGTGGTAAATATGAAAAACCTTAATAAATATTGACTTAAAATCTTAATCAATATTATTGATAAGAAAATCAATAATAGTAATGTTAAAAACTAAAATAAAAAATACAAATGATAATGATAGCATTGATCAGGAGGGTGAGAATTTATTTATTTATTTTTATTATTATTATTTTTTAAGATGTTGGGGGTAGGAGTTTATTAATTAATTTATTTATTTTTGCTGTGTTGTGTCTTCGTTTCTGTGCAAGGGCTTTCTCTAGGTGTGGTGAGCGGGGGCCACTCTTCATCACGGTGTGTGGGCCTCTCACTATGGCAGCCTCTCTTGTTGCGGAGCACAGGCTCCAGACGCGCAGGCTCAGCAGTTGTGGGTCACGGGCGCATATGCTCCACACCATGTGGTATCTTCCCAGACCAGGACTCGACCCCGTGTCCCCTGCATTAGCAGGCAGATTCTCAACCACTGCACCACCAGGGAAGCCCAGGAGGGTGAGAATTTAAGTTAAAATCTTAGCTTAAAGATTTTAAGGAAGAAAGTAAAAGATTCTTTAAAGTAAATAGAATTTGATAAATTAAGTAAATATATTAGAAATTCCTAGGAAACTACAATTTTTAAGGACTTTGTAATCTAAAGGTTAGAAAAGAAAGATTGTGAAATGGTGTTTTAAAAATATAACCAATTTAAAAGAAACTAAAGAAAAGAAAAAGTGTTAAGCACATGAGAAGCACTAAATAAGTGATCAAAATAAATCCAGAGCAACAGTTACAAAAGTACATGTTAATGAACTAAATGCTATAGATTAGAAACAAAGACTGTCATTCTGTATAAAAAATAAAATTCATACATAGTTATTTACAACAGACATTAGAATTTAAGAATTTAGAATATTCAAAAGAAAAGAATGGAAAGATTCACTAAAGAAAAAACAACAACAAAAAACTAACCCTAGTGAAAACCATTGTACCTACATTAATAGCAAACATGTAAATTTTAAATTTAAAAAAGATTGCCAGAAATCACTACTGTGTAATAATAAAGGTTCAGTTAATTAGGAAGATACAATAATCTCAATACTGTATGCATCTAACATTATAGTTCCAAAATATGTAAAGAAGTGACCATACAACAAAAGGACAGATACATCACTATGTTGAGCAATTTTAACCTGGTAAGTACCACATTGGTCAGTGATCAATGTTAACAATCACCAGTGATAAGTCACGTTGATATCATGTACCACTGATATGATGTAATAAGAAGGGCATTTCACCACTGTAGTCTTCCACTCCAAACCTGTAACAGCAATCTAAGCATGAGAAAAATATCAAACAACCCCAAATTGAAGAATATTCTACAAAATATCTGACTAGTACTTCTCAAAACTGCCAAAGTCATCCAAATTTTCAAAGGACTTAAAAATTGTCACATATCAGAGAATACTAGAAGATAGGATGACTAAATGCAAAGAGATATCCTGAAGTGAATCCTGTATAGAAAAAATGACATTAGTGGAAAAACAAGTGAAATTCAAGTAAAGTCTGTAGCTTAGTAGTCATATCAACATTGTTATATTAGTTTTTTCAAATATACCATGTTAACCTAAGATATCAATGTTAGAGGAAACTGGGTGAGGGATATACAAAATTCTCTGTAGTATTTTCACAATTTTTCTGTAAATCTAAAGTTCTTATTAAAAAGAAGGCAAGGCAAAAAAAGACAAAGACAAGCTGAGTAACTATTCTAGGTTAAAAGAGACTAAAAATTAGGACAACTAAATTCAATGTAAAATTTTTGATTAAGTTTTAGGCTGGGGATATAGAGCTATAAAAATTGGGACAACTGTTGAAATTTGAATATGGAGTGTGGATTAGATAACTTCATTGTTTCACTGTAAAGTTTCCTGATTTTGATTATCATATTGTGATTCTGTAAGAGAACATCCTTATTAAGAAATACACACTCATTTTGTTTATGGTCTCCTTTGCTGTTCAAAGGCTTTAAAGTTTAATTAGGTCCCATTTGTTTACTTTTATTTTCATTACTCTAGGACAGGGGTCTCCAACCCCCAGGCTGAGGGCTGGTACTGGTCCGTGGCCTGTTAGGAACTGGGACCCACAGCAAGAGGTGAGCAGTGGGTGAGAGAGTGGGGCTTCATCTGCCCTACCCATCACTCCCCATTGCTTGCATTAGAGCCTGAACCATCCCCCCCACCATCCATGGAAAAACTGTCTTCCAGGAAACCGGCACCTGGTGCCAAAAAGCTTGGGGATGGCTGCTCTAAGAGGTGGATCAAAGAAAGAAAATGAAGTGACTGACAAGATATTAATCTCCAAATACACAAACAGCTCATGCAGCTCAATATCAAATAAACAAACAGCCCAGTCAAAATTGGGTGGAGGGGCTTCCCTGGTGGCACAGTGGTTGAGAGTCTGCCTGCCGATGCAGGGGACATGGGTTCGTGCCCCAGTCCGGGAAGATCTCACATGCCACAGAGTGGCTGGGCCCGTGAACCATGGCTGCTAAGCCTGCGTGTCTGGAGCCCACGCTCCACAACGGGAGAGGCCACAACAGTGAGGGCCCACGTACCACACACACACAAAAAAAATTGGGTGGAAGATCTAGACATTTTTCCAAAGAAGACATACAGATGGCCAAAAAGCACATGAAAAGATGCTCTACATCACTAATTATTAGTGAAATGAAAATCAAAATTACAGTGAGGTATCACCTCATACCAGTTAGAATGGCTACCACCAAAATATCTATAAACAATAAATGCTAGAGAGGATGTGGAGAAAAGGGAACCCTCTTACACTGTTGGTAGGAATGCAAATTGGTGGAGTCACTATGGAGAACAGTATGGAGGTTCCTTATAAAAGTAAAAATAGAGCTACCATATGATCCAACAATCCCAGTCCTTGGGCATATATCTGGAGAAGACCATAATTTGAAAAGATACATGCACCCCAATGTTCATTGCAGCACTATTTACAATAGACAAAACATGGAAGTAACCTAAATGTCCATCAATGGATGAGTGGATAAAGAAGATGTGATACATATATACAGTGGAATATTACCCATACAAAAGAATGAAATAATGCCATTTGCAGCACCATGGATGGATCTAGAGGTTGTCATACTGAGTGAAGTAGGTCAGACAAAAACAAATATCATAATATTGCCTATATGTGGAATATTAAAAAATGGTACAAATGGACTTATTTATAAAACAGAAATAGGGTCACAGATGTAGAAAAAAGAATATGGTTACCAAGGGGTAAAAGGGGGGGAGGGATAAATTGGTAGATTGGGATTGACATATGCACACTACTGTATATATAACACAACTATTAGGAACCTACTGTATAGCACAGGGAACTCTACTCAATACTCTGTAATGGAAATGTATATGGGAAAAGAATCTAAAAAAGAGTGGAGATATATATAAATATATATATATTTATATATATATATATATTTATATATATATATATTTAACTGATTCACTTTGCTGTATAGCAGAAACTAACACAATGTTGTAAATCAACTATACTCCAATAAAAATTAATATTAAATAAAGAAATACACACTCAAGTATGTAGAGGAAAGGGGGCACAATGTCTCTGACAACGTTTCCAAATTACTCTCAGATGGTTCCAAACAAAAAATAAAACTGGGATATGAGAGTGGTGGATGAGAGGGAGGGAAGTGGGAAAGAAAATGATAAAGCAATATGACAAAGTTAACATCTGTTGAAAGTAAACATTCTGGGTAAAGGGCATACAAGAGTTTCTGGTAATAATCTAGTAAATTTTTTGTACAATTGAAATTATATCAAATTAGAAATTTACCCCCAAGCCAATTTTGAAAATAGTTTCCTATACTTGTATTCTCCTATTTTTGTGACACAGAGAAAGAATAATAGAACTCATCCCCCAAACAAAGATATTATTCGAGTATTATTAGAAATGAGTAATCCTTTCCAGAACTGAGCACATGAAGAAAAAATGGCCTCTGAGAGACTTGGTGGTTTGTTTTGGTTTGATTTGGATTGTTTTGTCTTTTGTTGATTGTTACAGTAGAGTTTTTTCCTAAGATATTTTTACATATCTTTTACTACTTCTCCATTACCACTTCTCTACTGCCTTTAATAACTTCATATTTTTACACTGTTGCTTGGCTTACTGCAGTTTTCTTGTTCCTAACTGATCTCAGGCTGCTATGCCATTAATTTATCCTCTTCATTAATAGAAATTGATCTGATTATGAATTACAATCATGAAGCCTTCCATTTTCTAGTGGCTCTATATAGGTCCTACAATAATTTCAAACATTAATTACAACACAATAATCGTCATAAAATGCAGCCACTGTTAAGTCTCTTATTTCATCGTTCCTGCCACTTTTCAATAGAGCCACCCTTTTAGATCCTGAAATCATAACAGATGTTTTATTTCACTCTGGCTTCACCTGTAAAACTCACTCTACCAACAAGTCAAGGACCATCTTTCGTCTCAGTGATTTCTACTTATTAATTTTTTGTGGGGGAGGGAGTGCCACAGGGCTTGTGGGATCTTACTTCCCTCACCATGGATTAAACCCACACACTCAGCAGTGAAAGAGCATACTCCTAACCACTAAACTGCCATGGAATTCCCTCAAAATTTGTTTTAACTTATGGAACATTTACTAACATTGACCACATACTATGTCATAGAACATTTAGTAAAATACATCACATTTATCAACAAAAATATTTGAGTCTGAGATTAATGACAAAAGGCAAATTTTACAACATTCCTGAAACCTCAATTATCAAAAAAAAAGAAATAATAGGATATTTAGAATTACACAATAATAAACATAACACCTTTACTAATCAGATTGTATTAGTTTAGTATTTTGTATACAAATATATGAACAAAATGGTATTAAACAAAAATCCAGCAGTGTATTAAAAAAGATAATATATCAATACAATAATAGTAGGAAACATCAATACTCTACTTTCACAATATAGAACTGAACAGATCAATAAAGAAATAGAGGACTTGAACAATACTACAGACTAACTGCACCTAACAGACATATACAGCACACTCCACCCAACAACCACAGAACATACATTCTTCTCAAGTGTACACAGAACATTCTCCAGGAGAGGCCACATGTTAAACCACAAAACAAATCTTAACAAATTTAAGAAGCTTGAAATTCTATAAAGTATATTTCCAATAACACTGGAAAAACTTAGAAATAACTAGTGGAAGGAAAATTAGAAAATACACAAATATGTAGAAATTAAACAGCACACTCTTAAACAACCAATGGGTCAAAGAAAAAGTCACAAGGGAAATTAGAAAATACCTTGAAACAAATGAAAATGAAAACACAACATACCAAAACATATGGGATGCAGCGAAAGCAGTGCCAAGAGGGAAGTTTACAGTTGAAAATGCATGTATAAAAAAAGTAAAAAAGACTATAAATCAACAGCCTAACTTTACACCTCAAAGAACTAAAAAAACAAACAAACAAAAAACCCAAAAAAGCACAAGAACAAAGTAAACTCAAAGCTAGCAGAAGGAAATAAATAATAAAGATTGGAGCAGAAATAAAGCAAACAGAGAATATAAAAATACCAATAATTCAATAAAAGAGTTGACTTTTTAAAAAGATCAACAAAATTGAAAAACCCTTCATGAGACTAAGAAAAAAAGAGAAAACCTCAAATAAATAAAATCAGAAACAAAAGAAGGGCCAATATAACTAATGTCACAGATATAAAAAAAGATTTTAAGAGAATACTATGAATAATTTTAGGCCAACAAACTGGATAGCCTAGAATAAATGTATAAATTCCTAGAAACACATGATTTGACAAGACTGAATCATGAAGAAATATAAAATCTGAACAGACCAATAACTAGTAAGGAGACTAAATCAGTAACCAAACACCTGTCAGCAAAAAAAGGCCTAGGACCAAATGGCTTCACTGAAGAATTCTCTCAAACATTTAAAGATGAATTAACATTAATTTTCCTAAAACTCTTCCAATAAATTGAAAAGGAGGTGAGCATTTCCAAGTTCATTCTATAAAGCCAGCATTATCCCGATACCAAAATCAGACAAAGGCAACACAAGAAAACTACAGACCAATATCCCTGATGAATATTAATGCAAAAATCCTAAGCAAAACACAAGCAAACTGAATTCAACAGCACATCAATAGGATTATACACCATGACCAAGTGCAATTTATTCCTGGAATGCCAGGATGGCTCAGGCATTAAAATAAATTTAATATACCACAGTAACAGAATAAAAACAAAACTATGTGATTATCTCAATTGTTGCAGAAAAAGCATTTGACAAGATTCAACACCCTTTCATGATAAAAAACACTCAGCAAACTAGGAATAAAAGGTAATTACATCAAGATAATAATAACCATTTATGAAAAGCACACAAGTAACTTCATACACAATGATAAAAGATTGAAAGTTTTTCCTCTAAGATCATGAAAAGGAAAGATACCCACCCTGGCTACCTCTATTCAACACCACAATGGAAGTTCTAGCCAGAGCAATTAGGGGAAAAAAAAGAAGTAAAAGGCATCCAAATTGAAAAGGAAGAAGTAAAACTACTTCTGTTTGCAAATGACATACTCTTATATGCATAAAGCCCTAAAGAGTACACATTAAAAAAAAATCTGTTAGAACTAATAAACAACTACAGCAAAGTTGCAGGATAAAAAATCAACATAAAAATAAGTTGTGTTTAAAAAAAAAAGGAAAAACTAAGTTGTGTTTCTATATACTAATAATGAACAAACCAAAAAACAAATTAAGAAAAATTCAATTTACAATAGCATTAAAATAATTTTAAAATTAAGAATAAAAGTTACCAAGGAGGTGAAAGACTTTTACACTGAAAACTATAAAACATTGCTGGTAGAAATTAAGGAAGACACACATAAACAGAAATATATTCTGTGTTCATGGCTTGAAAGAGACATATTGTTAAGATTTTCATACAACCAAAGCAATCTACAGGTTCAACATAATCTCTATCAAAATCCCACTGGAAAAGTTTTAAAGAAATAAACTGTAAAATTCATCCAAAAATTCATGAAATCTCAAGGGACCTCAAATAGCCAAAACAATTTTGAAAAAGAATAAAGTTAGAGAACTCACATTTCCTGATTCCAAAACATATTACAAAACTATAGTAATCAAAACAATATGGTACTGGCATAACAACAGACAAATAGGCATATGAAATACAACAGAAATCTGAGAAATAAACCCTAACATATATGGTCAAGTGATCTGCAACAAGTATCCCAACCAATGACATTCAATGAGGGAAGTACACTTTCTACAACAAATAGTGTGGGGAAAACTGTATATCCTCATAGAAAAGAATGAAGTTGGACCTTTATTTTACACCAGGCATAAAAATCAATTCAAAATAGATTAAAGACTTAAACAAAAGGCCTAAAATTATAAAACATATAGAAAAACATAGGGGAAAAACTTCATGACATTGGTCTTGACTGATTTCTTGGACATGATACAAAAGTACACCAAAAATAGACAAATGGGATTACATCAAACCTAAGAAGCTTTGTAACTCATAGAACATAATAAATAGAGTGAAAAAGGCAATGATGTATTTGCAAATCATACATCTAATAAAGGATTAATATCCAGGGTGTGTGATAAAGGTTAATATAAACAATTCTACAACCCAATGGAAAAAAATAACATACCCCAATTCAAAAGGGAGAAAATGAAGAAGTGTGGCCAAGATGGCAGAGTAGGAAGACCCTGAGCTCACCTCCTCCCATAGGCACACCAAAATTACAACTATTTACAAAGCAACTATCTATGAGAATAACCTGATACTAGCAAAAATGATTTTCCACAACTAAAGATATAAAGACAGAACCACAATAAGATGGATATGAAGGGCAAAGACACAGCATAGTCAAGACACATACCACTGTGCCTGTGACCCGCAGATGGGAAAATAATCATAACTGCAGAGGTTCTTCCCAAGGAGTGAGTGGTCTAACCCCTACATAAGGCTCCCAACCCAGGGGTCATACACTGGGAAGACAAGCTCCCAAAATGTCTGGCTTTGAAGGCCAACAGGGCTAGAATATGGGAGAGTGAGAGTCAGAGGGCTGTAGGAAACAGAGACTCTTAAAGGGTAAGTGCAAAATCTCACAAGGTCCAAGTCCCAGCACAAAGGCAATAATTTTAAAGGAACCTAGGTCAGATCCATTTGTTGATCTTGGAGACCCTCCCAGAGAGGCAGCAGGAAAATACAACTCACTATGGGGACACAGACACTAGTAAGGAGATCAAGCATTTATAAAGTTAGTAGGAAGGTTAAAAAACAAAAGAAGTATAATCATCTATATCCACAAGAAGTAGTTAAAGGATACACAAAACAAAGTGATGTAAAATATGATTCCAAAAACATTAAACATGGGTGTGTGTGTGAAGGAGTAAATATGCAGGGTTATTAGGACATGTTCAAACTTAAGATGTTATCAACCTAAAATATCATATAGAGAGAGGGAGAAGGAGAGAGAGAGAGTTATACATGAACTTCATGGTAACTAAAAACTGAAAGCTTATGATAAATATATATGCAAAAAACAGAAATGAATCCAAATATAACCTTAAGCATAGTCATCAAATCAGAAGGGAAGTGAGCAAAAGAAGAAGGAACAAAAAAAGTACAGAAACAACCAGAAAGCAATAAACAAAATGGCAAGAGTTTCATACCTATCAGTAAATATCTTATTTATTTTAAATAAATAATTATTTAAAGTAATTATTTAAATAATTACTTTAAGTGTGGGAGTGGCCAAGATGGCTAAGTATAAAGATGCTGAGCTCAAATCCTCCCATGGGTACACCAAGGTTGCAACAACTTGCAGAGTGGCTACTGATGAGAATGGCCAGAAGACTGGCAGAGGAGACCTTCTAAAACTAGAGATGTTGGGAGGGAACCACAGAGAAATGGGCGGGATGGTAAAGATGTGGTATTGACAGGATACATAGCCCCAGGTTGGCAAACCACAAAAGGGAGGATAATTGTAATCAGAGTTTCTCCCCAAGGAGCTAGTGAACCCCACATTTGGCTCTAGAGCCCAGGGTCCTGCATGGGGAGATGAGTCCCCAAAATGCTTTGATTTGAAGGCCAGTGAGGTTTGCTTTCAGGAGAGCTTGAGGGCTGGGGGAAACAGAGAATCCACTCTTGAGGGGCACATATAAGATCTCACATGCTCTGGGACCCTAGGCAGAAGGAGTAATTTCAAAGGAGCCTGGGTCAGACCCACCTGCTGATGTTGGAGAGCCTCCCAGAGAGGCAGGAGGTGGTTGGAGATCAACTTGAGGATATGAACACTAGTGACAGGCATTTTGGGGAGCTCATTCTACCATGTAGACACTGGTGCTGGCAAAGACCATTTTGGAATCCTCCCTCAAGCTTCTTAGTGCTGGCACCTGGCTGGGTTACCAGCCTTTAGGCACCAGTACTGGAATGCCTTGGGACAAGTAACTGCCCAGGCAGACACTCAGCCCCACTCAGCAGCAGGCAGGCTGCATTAAGACCCTCCTGAGTCCACAGCCACCTTGGGATATGGCTCTGTCCATCAGAGGGTCTAAGGCTCAGCCACAAACATCAGTGCACTGACCCTAGCCCTGGGAACCCCAGGGCCCTGTAAGCCAGAGACACTGGGCGCCAACTCTGCCCACCAGTAGGCCAGCACTAGTCCTGGGACCAGCCTCACCCACCAGTGAGTAGGCACCAGACTCAGGATGCCCTGTGCCCCAACACCACCAACCAGTGTACTGAAATAACAATATTGGATCCATCCAGGGCCCTGCAGCCAAAGATCCTGTGACTCAGTTCTGCCCACCAGTGGAGTAGCATTAGCTGCAGGACCTGACCTCACCCACCAGTGGGCAAGCACCTACCCTGGGATTCTTGGCTCTCAGGCCCAGCCAGGAGCCGGAAGAAACCAGCCCTAGGACTACCAGAGCCATGTAACCTCCAGTACCAGGACACAGCCTACACACCAACAGGTGGGCACCAGCCCCGGGACAACATGGGCCCCAGCCTTGCTCACCAGCAGGACAACACCAGCTCTGAGACCCCCAGATCCATGCAGTGAGAGAACAGAGAACCCGGCCCCACACACCTGTGAGTTGGAACTAGTCCTGGGAACCCCTGAGCTCCAGCACCACCAAAAACCAGGTCCATCAGGCCAAAACCAGCTCTGAGACACCTTGGACCCCTCAGCCAGTTTTCCCAGGATCAAGCCCTACTCACCAGCAGAACAACACCAGCTTGAGGGACCCTGGACCCCACAGGCAGCCATATCAGGAAATGGCCACACGCACCAGTGGGCCAACAATAGCCCAGGGACCCTCCAGGGCCCAGCAACCTGCAGTCTTGTGTCCCAGCAATACCAGCCAGTGGCTGGCAGCCTCCACACAAGGCAAGGCCTGGCAATCAACCAGACCAGGGACCACCAACACCTACCAGACCACCCACAGTAATCAGACTTCTACAACAGAAGGACCCACACAGACCAAATAATGGGCATCCCTAAAGCATATAGCTCTGGTGACCAGAGGGGAGAGAGTGATGCTGGGACACAAAGGTCATCTTCTATAAAAGGCCACATCTCCAAGGTTGGGAAAGCTAAGCAACTTACTAGATACAAAAAAAAAAAAAAAAACAACCATCAAATTAGACAAAACGAGGAATAGAGGAATATCTTCCAAATGAAGGAACAAGATAAAAACTCCAAAAGAAGAACTTAGTGAAGTAGAGATAGGCAATCTACCTTATAGAGTATTCAAGGTAATAATGGTAAAGATGTTCAAAGAACTAAGGAGAAGATTGGATGAACAGAGCGAGAATTTAGAAGTTTTAATCAAAGAGAAAATATAAAGAAGAGTCAAACAGACATGAAGAAAACAATAACTGGGCTTCCCTGGTGGCGTAGTGGTTGAGAGTCCACCTGCCAATGCAGGGGACGCGGGTTCGTGCCCTGGTCTGGGAAGATCCCACATGCCTTGGAGCAGCTAGGCCCGTGAGCCATGGCCGCTGAGCAAGCGCGTCCGGAGCCTGTGCTCTGCAATGGGAGAGGCCACAACAGTGAGAGGCCCGCATACCGCAAAAAAAAGAAAAAAAAAAAGAAAAAAGAAAACAATAACTGGGATAAAAAAAATACACTAGAAGTAATCAACAGTAGATTACATGATACAGAGGAATAGATCAGCAAACTGGAAGACAGAGTAGTGGGAATAACAGATTAAAATAAAAAAGAATTTAAAAATGAGAAAATGTGGATAGTTTAAGATACCTCTGAAACAACACTAAGCATACTAACATTCACAATATAGGAATCCCAGAAGGAGAAGAGAAAAAGAAAGGGGCAGAGAATTTATTTGAAGACATACTAGCTGAAAAGTTCTCTAACCTGGAAAAGTAAACAGATGTCCAGGAACAGGAAGCACAGAGTCTCAAACAGGATTAACACAAAAAGGACCACACCGAGACACATGGTAAATAAAATGGGAAAAATTAAGATAAAGAGAGAATCTTAGAAGAAGCAAGGGAAAAGCAACAAGTTACTTACAAGGGAACTCCCATAGGCTATCAGCTAACTTTTCATCAAAAACTCTGCAGGCCACAAGGGAGTGGCACACTATGTTTAAAGTGATGAAAGGGAAAAACTTACAACCAAGAATACTCTACCTGGCAAGACTTTCATTCAGATTTGATGGAGAGATCTAAAGTCTTACAGAGAAGCAAAAGCTAAAAGACTTCAGCACCACCACACCAGATTTACAAGAAATGTTAAGGGACTTCTCTAATCGAAAAAGAAAAGGCTACAACTGGAAACATGAAAATTATGGAAGGGAAAATCTCATTGGCAAAGGGAAACACATAGTAAAGGTTGTAAATCAGCTATGTACAAAGCTAGTAGGAAGGTTAAAAGACAAACATAGTAAAATCATCCTAACTGCAGTAAGTAGTTAAGAGAGAAAACAAAAAGATGTAAACTATGATGTCCAAAACAGTAAACTTTTGGCAGGGAGTAAAAATTCAGTCTTGTTAAAATGTGTTTGAACTTAAAAGATCAGCAACTTAAAATTACCACATAAATATATAAATTACTGTGTATAGAGTAGTGAATATAATAAATAGCTATGCAATATCCTTGTATAGTGATATATCATAACTAGACTTTTCAAAGGGATCATTTTGAAATGTATAGAAATACCAAAAAACTATGTTGTATAACAGGAACTAACATAATGTTGTAAGTCAGTTATACTTCAAAAACAAACAAATAAACTCATAGAACAAGAGATCAGAATTGTGGTTACCAGAGGTGAGGAATGAGGGAATGGAGATTTGAATGAAAGCAATCAAAACTTCCAGGTACAGGATAAATAACTACTAGCAATTTAATGTACAATGGGATGAATATAATTAACACTGCTCTATGTTATATATGAAACTTGTTAAGAGAGAAAATCCTAAGAGTTCTTGTCACAATAAAAACATTATTTTTTCCATTTCTTTAATTTTATATCTATAATGATGTTGGATATTCGTGAAACTTATTGTGATAATCATTTCATGATGTATGTAAGTCAAATCATTATGCTGTACACCTTAAACTTATACAGTGTTGTATGTCAATTATATCTCAATAAAACTGGAAGAAAAAATAATTAAATTAAATTGAAATGGACTGAATGCTCCCATCAAAAGACAGAGTGGCTGAATGGATAAAATATATATATATATATATATATATATATATATATGCTACCTACAAGACACTCACTTCAGATCTAAACACATAGACTGAAAGTGATGGAATGGAAATAGGTATTCCATGCAAATGGACATAAAAAAACGAGTTAAATACTTATATCAGAAAAAAATAGAATTTAAAACAAAACAGTAACAAGAGACAAAGAAAGATATTACATAATGATAAAGAAATAAATCCATCAAGAAGATATAATAATTGGAAATATATATGCACCAAACATAGGAGCACCTACATATAATAGACAAACATTAACAGACATAAAGGGAAAAACTGCAAGTAACACAATAATGGTAGGGGACTTTAACACCCCACTTACAAAAATGGAAAGAAAATTCAGATAGAAAATGAAAAAGGAAATAAAGGAAATATTATCCTTAACTGACTCACTAGATCCATTTGACTAAATAGATATATATAGATCATTACATCCAAAGTAACAGACTATGTGTTCTATTTAGGTGCACATTAACCAGGATGGAACACAAATTTAAGAAGACTGAAATTATATGAAGCATCTTCTCCAACCACCAGGTCATGGAACTAGAAATCAACTGAAAAAAAAAAAAAAAAAAAAAACACACACACACACACAAAAAAAAAAACTGGAAAAAACATAAACACGTGGAGTCTAAACATCATGCTACTAAACAACCAATGGTTCACTGAAGACACAAAAGAGTTAATCAAAAAGCACCTGGAGATAAACAAAAATGGGAACACAACATTCCAAAATCTATGGGACCCAGTAAAAGCAGTTGTAAGAAGGAAGTTTACAGTGATACAAGCCTACCTCATAAAACAAGAAAAATCTCAAATAAACAATCTAACTTGGGCCTCCCTGGTGGCGCAGTGGTTGAGAGTCCGCCTGCCGATGCAGGGGATACGGGTTCGTGCCCCAGTCTGGGAGGATCCCATATGCCGCGGAGCAGCTGGGCCCGTGAGCCATGGCCGCTGAGCCTGCGCATCCGGAGCCTGTGCTCCGCAACGGGAGAGGCCACAACAGTGAGAGGCCCGCGTACGGAAAAAAAAAAAAAAAAAACAATCTAACTTTACATGTAAGCAACTATAAAACAAAGAGCAAACAAAACCCAGAGTTCATAGAAAGAAAAAGAAATAAAGATCAGAGAAAAAATAAATGAAATAGAGATTAAGAAAAATAATGGAAAGGTCAATGAAGTTAAAGGCTGGATCTATGAAAAGATAAAATTTATAAACTTTTTTTTTTTAAGGGCCGCCCCTCCCCCCAGCCACACAGTTCTGCAGGCTTGTTTCAGGACTACAATTAGAAGGGGCTCTTAGGATTTTTTTTTAAATTATTTATTTATTTATTTATGGCTGTGTTGGGTCTTCGTTTCTGTGCGAGGGCTTTCTCTAGTTGTGGCAAGTGGGGGCCACTCTTCATCGCGGTGCACAGGCCTCTCACTATCATGGCCTCTCTTGTTGCGGAGCACAGGCTCCAGACGCGCAGGCTCAGTAATTGTGGCTCACGGGGCTAATTGCTCCGTGGCATGTGGGCTCTTCCCAGACCAGGGCTCGAACCCGTGTCTTCTGCATTGGCAGGCAGATTCTCAACCACTGCGCCACCAGGGAAGCCCCAAAATTTATAAACTTTTAACCACACTCATCAAGAAAAAAAGAGAGACAGCTTAAACACATAAGTTGAGAAATGAAAGAAGACAAGTTACAACCAACAACACAGAAATACAAAGGATCATAAGGGAATATTACCAAAAAAATTGTATACCAATAACATGGCCAACCTAGAAGAGATAGATAAATTTTTAGAAATGTAAAATCTCCCGACTAAATCAGGAAAAATAGAAAAAATGGACAGACTCATCACCAGTAATGAAATTGAATCAGTAATCAAAAAAATTCCCAACAAACAAATGTCTAAGATGAGACGGCTTCACAGGTGAATTCTACCAAATATTTAGAGAAGTTAACACCTATTCTTCTCAATCTATTCCAAAAATTGAACAGGAAAGCATACTTCAAAATCCGTCTTTGAGGCTGGTATCACCCTGATTCCAAAGGCCAGACAAAGACACCACACACACACAAAAAAAGAAAATTACATGCTAGTATCAATGATGAACCAAAATCCTCAACAAAGTATTAGGAAACCTAATTCGAAAATACATTAAAAGGCTCATACCCCTTGAACAGGATTTACCCCAAGGATGCAAGGATGGTTCAATATCTGCAAATCAACCAATGTGGCACACCACATTAACAAATTGAAGAATAAAAACCATGTGTTCATCTCAATAGATAAAGAAAAAGCATCTGACCAGATAACACTATCCATTTATGATAAAAACTCTCAACAAGTGGGTATAGAGGCAATATAATTCAAAATAATAAAGGCCATATATGACAAACACACAGCCAACATAATACTTAGTGGTAAAAGCTAAAAGCAATTTCTTCAATATTAGGAACATAATAGGAACGAGGATGCCCACTTTGACACTTTTATTCAACACAGTATTGGAAGTTCTTAGCCACAGCAGCCAGACAAGGAAACAAATAATGTAATCCAAACTGGAAAGGAAGAAGTAAAACTACCTCTGTTTGTAGTGGACATGATATTGTATATAGAAAATCCTAAAGATGCCATCAGAAATCTGATAGAGCTAATAAATGAATTCAGTAAAAGTGCAAGATATAAAATTAATATGCAGAACAAACTATCAGAAAAAGAAATTAAGAAAACAATCACACTGACAATTGCATCAAAAACAAAAACACCTAGGGATAAAACTAACCAAGGAGGTAAAAGACTTGTGCTCTGAAAACTATAAGACACTGAGGAAAGAAATTGAAGATGATGCAAACAAATGGAAAGATGTACTGTGCTCATGGTTTGGAAGAATTTATATTGCTAAAGTGACTGACCATACTTCCCAAGGCAATCTATAGATTCATTGCAATCCCTATCAAAATACCAATGGCATTTTTCAGAGAACTAAAATAATGCCAAAATTTATATGGAAAAACAAAAGATCCCAAATAGCCAAAACAACCTTGAGAAGTACGAACAAAGCAGAGGTATCATGCTCCCTGATTTCAAATACACTACAGTACTACTGTAAATAAAACAGTAGTACTGGCACAAAAACAGATCAATGGAACAGAACATAGATCAATGTAAATAAATAGCAAGCCCAGAAATAAACCCATATTTATATGCTCAATTAATCTATGACAAAGGAGGCAAGAACACACAATGGGGAAAATACAGATTCTTCAATAAAGGTGTTGAGAAAACTAGACAGCAAAAGAATAAATCTGGACTACTTAGTCACACCATTAACAAAAATACACTCAAATGGAATAAAGACTGAAATTTAAAAACTGAAACCATAAACCTTATAGAAGAAAACATAGTCAGTACAATCTTTGACATCCATCTTAACAATATTTTGGTTTTTTTTTGGATCTGTCTCCTCAGGCAAGGGAAACAAAAGAAAAAATAAACAGGTGGGACTACATGAAACTGAAAAGCTTTTGCATAGCAACATAAACTGTCATCAAATAAAAAGACAGCCTACTGAATGGGAGAAAATATTAACACACAATATATCTCATAAGAGCTTAATATACAAAATATATAAAGAAGTCATACAACTCAACATCAAGAAAATCAAAGAGCCTGGTCAAAAAATGGGTGGAGGACATGAACAGACATTTTTCTAAAGAAGACATACAGATGGCCAATAAGCACAAGAAAACATGCTCAACATCATTAATCATTAGGGAAGTGCAAATCTAAAACTCAGTGAGATACCACCTCACACCTGTCAGAATGGCTATCATTAAAAAGACAACAAATAAGAATTGTTGATGGGGATGTGAGAAAAGGGAACTCTCCTGCACGGTTGCTGGGATTGTAATTTGGTGAAGCCACTATGCAAACTGTGTGGAGGTTCCTCAAAAATTAAAAGTAGAAATACCAAATGATCCAGAAATTTCACTTGTGGTATTATCCAAAGAATACAAAACCACTAATTCGAAAAGATATATGCACAAATTGTAGCATTATTTACAAAATCCAAGATATGGCAGCAACCTAACTGTCCTGTAGATAGACATGTAGACAAAGAAGATGTGGTATATATAGAATACTTAAAAGCTCAGCTTTTATAACATACTTGAAGGTAAGAAAGATGATAAATTCATCTAAGTACTCTCAGCATTTACTTCAGTGCCTGGTAACCAATGTATTATATTTAAGTATGTCTAAATCTTATCAACTCCAAAGTTCCAATTCTCATCATCTAAATCAGGTGTGGTTAAGGCTCAGGATGTAATCTACCATGGATCACAGTTCTTCCTATCAGGGACGTCTGTAAAACACCAAATTATCTGTCCTAGCCATACAACACTGGGTCAGACATAGTTATAGACATTCTGGATCAAAAAGGGGGAAAATATAAGGTAAAATGGAGTCACCAGTCCAAAGAAATTTTGAAATCCATCTGTGCAAACTTTATTAGTTTTCCATGATTTGCAGCTCTAACTTCTGGATCATTTTCCTCCTTTTATGAAATGTAGCAAGAGACTGTTGTTGGGTATTTTATCAGCCTGTTTCCTGACAGTAGAATTGTGGAGGTGGTCCAAGAACCTTCTTTTAGTTCATTCACACTCTCTCTTTCAGTCTAAGCTAGCAGCGTTTCTGCTGGCATAAAATGCTCAAGAGCTTTGTGGGTCTCTTGTGGATGCCATGGGGATTCACTTCATGAGACAAGCAGCTCCTCCACAGATCATTGTTAGAGCACCCTATCTCTATTTCTGACTTCTGCTAAGATAACTGAGGCGACATACGGGCCACACACTTAATATCTTCAAAGAGCCTTTCCTACAACTGAATATTTTGATTTGTAGATCACTCTGAAATTTTAGCACAAGTTACAGAGTCACACCTTCAACCTTTTCTCTAGAGTACACTGACCATCTTCATTTGAGAGTATTTTGCCATTTGAGTAAGTGGATGGTTTTTCAGCTCATTAAGATTGTATAAAGCAATCTAAGTTCTTCCTATATGTTCTTCAAAATTCTCCCATCTCTACCCATTCCATGATTTTAAAGCCACCCTACACTTTTAGGAGTTTCTTATGGCTGCATCCCACTTCTAGCTACCAAAATAAGTACAGATGACCTTGGACAACACAGATTTGAACTGTGCAGGTCCATTTCAACGAGGGTATTTTTTTCAATAAATACATACTACAGTACTACATGATCCACAGTTGGTTGAATCCAAGGATGCAGAAACTTGGAAATGAAGGGCTGACTGAAAAGTTATATGCGGATTTTCGACTCTTCAGAGGGTTGGTGCCCCTAATCCCTGTATTATTTAAGGGTCAACTGTATTAGTTAACTATTCCTTTCATAACAAATTACCATAAACTCAGTGGTTTAAAACAACACCGTCTGACAGTTCTGTAAGTCAAAATCGCAACAGGCTCAGCTGGTTACTGTGCTTAGGGTTGCACAAGGCTTACATCAAAGTGTCAACTAGCCTGGGTCCTACTTTCTACAGGATCTGTGAGAAAATTAACTTCCAAGCTCCTTCAGGTTGTTGGAAGAATTCATTTCCGTTCATGATTTCCATGTGGTCCCCTACATCTTCAAGCCAGTAAAGGTGAATCAGGTCCTTCACATGCTTTAAACCTCTGTGACTTCCCCATATGTTGCATCTTTCTCACTGTCTATTCTGCCTTTCTCTTCTGTTTTTAAGGGCTCATGTGATTACAATGAAGCCTCCTAAATAATTCATGGTAACCTCTCTATCATTTAAAAAATTTTATTGGAATATAGCTGATTTACAATGTTGTGTTAGTTTCAGGTGTACAGCAAAGTGAATCAGTTATGCATGTACATATATCAACTCTTTTTTTAGATTATTTTCCCATATAGGCCATTACAGAGTATTGAACAGGTGCTTATTAGTTATCTAAGTTATCTATTTTATATAAAGTAGTATTTATGTCAATCCCAATCTCCCAGTTTATCCCTCTCCCCAAAACTCTGGTAACCATAAGGTTGTTTTCTATATCTGTAAGCTTATTTCACTTTTGTAGATAAGTTCATTGGACCCTTTCTTAGATTCCAAATATAAGTGATATCATATGATATTTGTCTGTCTCTGTCTGACTTACTTCACTCAGTATGACAACCTCTATGTCCATCCATGTTGCTGCAAGCAGCGTTATTTCATTTTTTTTTAAGGCTGAGTGATATTCCATTGTGTGTATTCACCCAATCTTCTTTATCTATTCCTCTGCCAAAGGACATTTAGGTTGCTTTCATGTCCTGGATACTGTAAATAGTGCTGCAATGAACACTGGGGTGCATGTATCTTTTAAAATTATGGTTTTCTCTGGATACATGCCCAGGATTGGGATTCTTGGATCACATTTTAGCTCTATTTTCAGTTTTTTTAAGGAACATCCATAATGTTCTCCATAGTGATTTTAACAATTTACATTCCCACCAACAGTCTAGGAGGGTAACCTTTTCTCCACACCCTCTCCAGCATTTATTGTTTGTAGATTTTTTGATGATGGCCATTCCAACCAGTGTGAGTTGATACCTCATTGTAGTTTTGATTTGAATTTCTCTAATAATTAGTGATGTTGAGCAACTTTTAATGTGTTTTCTGGCCAACTGTATGTCTTCTTGGGAGAAATGTCTATTTAGGAATTCTGTCCATTTTTTTATTGGGTTGTTTGTTTATTTAGATATTGAGTGGCATGAAATGTTTGTATATTTTGGAGATTAATCCCTTGTCAGTTGCTTTATTTACAAATATTTTCTCCCATATTGAGGGATGCCTTTTCATTTTGTTTATGGTTTCCTTTGCTATGCAAAAGGTTTTAAGTTTAATTGGGTCCCATTTGTTTATATATGTTTTTATGTTCAGTACTCAAGGACGTGGATTAAAAAAGACCTTGCTGTGATTTATCACAAAGAGTATTCTGCCTGTGTTTTCCCCTAAGAGTTTTATAGTATCCAGTCTTACAATTAGGTCTTCAATCATTTCAAGTTTACTATGTATATGGTGTTAGGGAGTGTTATAATTTCATTTGTTTACAGGTAGCTCTCTAGTTTTCCCAGCACTATGTATTGAAGACTGTGTTTTCTCCATTGTATATTCTTGCCTCCTTTGTCATAGATTAGGTGACCATAGGAGTGTGGTTTTATCTCTGGATTTTCTATCCTAGTCCATTGAACTATTTTTCTGTTTTTGTGCCAGTACCATACTGTTTTGATTACTGTAGTTTTGTAGTATAGTCTGATCCAACAACCTGGAGGAATCAGGGAGCCTGATTCCTCCAGCTCTGCTTTTCTTTCTCAAGATTGCTTTGGATATTCAGGGTCTTTCGTGTTTGCATACAAACTGTAATTTTTTTTTCTAATTCTGTGAAAAATGCCATTGGCACTTGTATAGGGATTGCATTGAATCTGTAGATTGCTTTAGGTAGTAGAATCATTTTCACAATATTAATTCTTCCAATCCAAGAAACTGCTATATCTCTCCATCTGATTGTGTCATCTTTAGACTACTACAAGCAACTATATGACAATAAAATGGACAACCTGGAAGAAATGGACAAATTCTTAGAAAAGTACAACCTTCCAAGACTGAAAAAGGAAGAAACAGAAAATATGAACAGACCAATGACAACTAATGAAATTTAAACTGTGATTAAAAATCTTCCACAAAAAAAGCCCAGGACCAGATGGCTTCAGAGGAGAATTCTATGACACATTTAGAGAAGAGCTAACACTTATCCTCCTCAAACTCGTCCAAAATATAGAAGAGGAAGGACTACTCCCAAACTCATTCTATTAGGCCACCATCACCCTGATACAAAAACCAGTCAAAGATGTCACAAAAAAGGAAAATTACAGGCCAATATCACTGATGAACATATTTTAATATAAAAATCCTCAACCAAATACTAGCAAACAGAATCCAACAGCACATTAAAAGGATCATACACCATGATCAAGTGGGGTTTACCCAAAGAATGCAAAGATTCTTCAATATACAAAAATCAATACCATATTAATAAATTGAAGGATAAAAACCATATGATAATCTCAATAGCTGCAGGAAAATATTGAGACAAAATTCAACACCTATTTATGATAAAAACTCTCCAGAAAGTGGGCATAGAGGGAATTTACCTCAACATAATAAAGGCCATATATGACAAACCCACAGCCAACATCATTTTCAATGGTGAAAAGCTGAAAGCATTTCCTCTAAGATCAGGAACAAGACAAGGGTGCCCATTCTCACCACTATTATTCAACATAGTTTTGGAAGTTTCAGCCACAGCAATCAGAGAAGAAAAATAAATAAAAGGGATCCAAATCAGAAAAGAAGAACTAAAGGTGTCACTGTTTGCAGTTGACATGATACTACACATAGAGAGTGCAAAAGATTCTACCAGAAAACTAATACAACTAATCAATGAATTTGGTAAAGTAGCAGGATACAAAATTAATGTACAGAAGTCTCTTGCATTCCCACACACTAACAACAAAAAATCTGAAAGAGAAACTAAGGAAATCCTCCTATTCACCATTACAACAAAAAGAATAAAATACCTAAGAATAAACTTACGTAAGGAGAAAAGAGAACTGTATGCAGAAAGCTATAAGACACTGATGAAACAAATCAAAGACAATACAAACAGATGAAGAGATATACCATGTTCTTGGACTGGAAGAATCAACATTGTGAAAATGACTATACTACCCAAAGCAATCTACAGATTCAGTGCAATCCCTATAAAGCTACCAATGGCATTTTTCACAGTACTAGAACAAAAAATTTTACAATTTGTATGGAAACACAAAAGACACCGAATAGGCAAAGCGATCATGAGAAAGAAAAACGGAGCTGGAGGAATCAGCCTCCTGGACTTCAGACTATATTACAAAGCTATGGTAATCAAGAAGCTATGGTACTGGCACAAAAATAGAAATATAGATCAACAGAACAGGATACAAAGCCAGTGAGATAAACCCATCCACATATGTTCCCTTATCTTTGATAAAGGGGCATGACTATACAATGGAGAAAAGAGAGCCTCTTCAATAAGTGGTGTTGGGAAAACTGGACAGGTTGATATAAAAGTATGAAATTAGAACACTCCCTAACACCATACACAAAAATAAACTCAAAATGGATTAAAGACCTAAATGTAAGGGCAGACACTATCAAACTCTTAGAGGAAAACATAGGCAGAACACTCTTTGACATAAATCACAGCAAGATTCTTTTAAACCCACCTCCTAGACAAATGGAAATAAATATAAAAATAAACAAATAGGACCTAAGGAAACTTAAAAGCCTTTGCACAGCAAAGGAAGCCATAAACAAGACCAAAAGACAATCCTCAGAGTGGGAGAAAATATTTGCAAGTGAAGCAACTGACAAAGGATTAAACTCCAAAATATAAAAGCAGCTCATGCAGCTCAATATCAAAAACACAAACATCCCAATCCAAAAGTGTATAGAAGACCTAAACAGACACATCTGCAAAGAAGATATACAGATTGCCAACAAACACATGAAACGATGCTCAAAATCACTAATCATTAGAAAAATGCAAATCAAAACCACAATGAGGTATCACCTCACACTGGTCAGAATGGCCATCATCAAAAAATCTACAAACAATAAATATTGGAGGGGTTGTGGAGAAAAGGGAACCCTCTTGCACTGTTGGTGGGAATGTAAATGGATACAGCCACTATGGAGAGCATTATGGAGGTTCCTTAAAAAACTAAAAATAGAACTGTCATATGACCCAGCATTTCCACTACTGGGCATATACCTTGAGAAAACTATAATTCAAAAACAGACATGCACCACAATGTTCACTGTAGCACTATTTACAATAGCCAGGACATGGAAGCAACCTAAATGTCCATTGACAGATGAATGGATAAAGAAGATGTGGCACATATATACAATGGAATATTACTCAGTCATAAAAAGAAACAAAACTGAGTTATTTGTAGTGAGGTGGATGGACCTAGAATCTGTCATACAGAATGAAGTAAGTCAGAAAGAGAAAAACAAATACAGTATGCTAACACATATATATGGATTCTAAAAAAAGATAATAATAATGGTTCTTATGAACCTAGTGGCAGGACAGGAAGAAAGCTGCAGACATAGAGAACGGACTTGAGGATATGGTGGCCACGGGAGGGGAAGCTGGGACAAAGTGAGAGAGTAACATTGACATACATATACTATCAAATATAAAATAGATAGCTAGTGGGAAGAAGCTGCATAGCACAGGGAGGTCAGCTCAGTGCTTCGTGACAACCTAGAGGGGTGGGATAGGGATGGTGGGAGGGAGGCTCAAGAAGGAGGGGATATGGGGATATATGAATACATATAGCTGATTCACTTTGTTACACAGCAGAAACTAAACAATGTAAAGCAATTATACTCCAATAAAGATGTAAAAAAATTTTTTTAAGATGTAAGCAATAATGTATTAGGTAGTTATACTAGTCCTCCAAAAGTTTTCACCACCAAAGTAAAATTTTAATATTTGTTATTTCTTTCATATCATTTTGTTATGCTGTTTCATTAAGATTTCATTTTCAATACGAGTTAGGCAAATGTTTTCTAGACTTTAGCAATCCTCTTCATTTTAGTACATTTCTGAAAAATTAATACTTTCTTTATCCTAGCAGTTCTACTGTTAGGAGTTTATCATAAAGGTAAGTTCACCCACATCTACAAACCTGACAAGGATACACAAAGATAGGTATAGAGTGTTAATTGTAATCGTGTTTCTAAGAACCAACAAAAACCAAACAGATAAGAAGAGAAAAATAAAACAAATTAAACTGAATACATAACTCCAACAAAGCCAAATTATTTAAAATTATGGAAAATGATAGTTTCTATGTAGCTATATTAAAAGGAATTATTTCTACATATATCTATAGTATGGAAAAATGGAAGACAAATTTAAGTGACCAAAGCAGCTTATAAACTGGTGTATCTTATTTGTTTTAAATAATATGTACACATCTTTTATATTAAAATTATATGATACGAAATTTTAAAAAAATCAACCTTCAAAATATTTTTTAATCTGTTCCCTTCTCTTCATCTTCTTAGTCTGAACTACTGGTGTTCTCCAAACTAGAATACCTCATCAATAATTAAATGATAATTCTGTTAATGACCCACAACCATTTTCCCCACAGCAGTGAATGAATTTTGTCTTTGAACAAATATCATGAATTTTCCCATGCATCTATGATAAAATTATCATCTATGATAAAATTCAAATTACAAAAATGGCCTATTTTCTATTCTAAGTCTGTACTCTAATTTTCATAGCTTATATCAGTATGTAATTATATTTATTTGTGCTTATTCATTTAATGAATAGATGGTAAAATCCACGAGGGAATAGGGGTGGGTGATTATTGGGTGATTTGATTTAAGAGGTCTTTCCTAAAAGATATTGACTATATTTAATAACAACAAAAATGTTAATAACCACCACTGAATGTTTATTAAATTACAGTGTTCTCTATGACAAATGTACTATATTAAGTACTGCTACTTCTTACAACAATCCTTTTGAAAGTGTGTTATTCATATGTTTCAGATGAGGAAACTGGAGCTTAGGAATTTTAAGTAATTTGCTCAAATTATACACCTAACAAATTATGAAACCCAGGTCTGACTGCCCCCAAAGTCCATGTACTATCAACTTCATTATGGTGGCTATTTACTTATCTGTAGACTAAATTCTTCATATTAAAAATGTGACATATATATATATATATATATATATATATATATATAATATAGATGTACAAATTTTTAACATTACATAGCAAGTTAGTAGCAAAGTTGGGACTTTAAACATCATCTGATTCCCTGCCCAATATTCTTTCTAACAAAATAAACAAGACAAAATAACTGTATCCATCTAATTTTCAGGGAATTTAATAAAGTCAAAATTTCCTCCGAAGTTGAATATATTTTCACACACACAAGTTGCACAATAAAGACATGCACTGCTTTATTGTAAATTTGTAGGTTTCTCACCTTTAAGACTAACCATTCTCCTATCCTCCTTTCTGCTTCTCTTCATCCTCATCCTGACTCTTGATCTTCACATGCGCTCACAGCCACAGCATAGATTTCAAGACAAGGCCACATTTGAGTCAGAACTCTAAGCCAACCCTTTAAGGTTCTGCCTCAGGTCTCTCTTAAGCCCTATTCTTCTACTTGGTTCTTCTGCCTTATTCCCAAGCTCCCTTTCTACTTTATTCCTCCCCTCACATTTCTCATGTTGAACTTCATTATCCATTGGGCTCTACCCTTGGACCCTATGTCAGAGATGAGATTTCCATATCCATCAGACAACTACAAGCTGCTCTTCCAATTATCACCTGCCTCCAAGTTCCTGTCCTTGTACTCTTCACACCTATCAGGACACTCACTAATCCCTCTTGAATCCCTCCCTTTATTTTCTATCCATTTCTTAGTGCCTAGATCACAAGCTGTTATAGTCAGCCTAACAAAGAACATAACCTTTTCCCATAGATAAAACAGCTGTTGGGTCAATTACCCCTAGAGTTTCCAGTCCTCCCCAGAGTAAGTATCTTCTTTCTAATCACAACTAATCCCTACCTCCTTGCCCAATCCTCTTATTTGGAATCAGTCAAGCCTGGATGAGACTAAAAGGAACAAAGAGGTATGTTACATTATGAATATAATAAATGCATTCTTCCCAGAGGAGAGAATGGCAATCTTTATTAAACTGGTGCTGATTCTAGCATTTTGGAAGGCTTTGGTGAATCCATCACTGAGATCTCTAAAGATAGAAGATTCTCTGACAGCATCAGGAAAAAATTGGATATAAGCTCACAGCATGAGAATACACACTGCTGAGTGGGTATAATGCTAAATAATAATGGGATGACCTAAAGAGAGAAGCTGATGAGTCATAGGAAGACACAGTAAGTGTTGCAGACAAATTAAGTAGCACAAGACTCACTTTAGGAGTTCAGGGAAAAGACCAAAATGTAGGATGGCATTAAAATATGACAGATGTGTTTCCTCAAAACTTGAATCCAACAGAAAATACTGTTGGAAACTGAAAATCCTGAGCTGCTATTAAAAAGTAAATTAAAAATTTTTGAACATCAGTTTCAAAAAATTCCACATAAAATTTCCTACAGAATGTTAAAAAATAATTTTATTCTCATAAAAATGAGAAAATCTATTTTTGAAAGTGACAGAAATAACTAAAGCCCAGAAAATAAAAAGATGAGTTGAAGTTCAAATTCTGATTATTTCATAGGGTATGAGGCAATGTACAAGAAACCACTTTTCCTTTGTAATAAATATAACTTAATTTTCAAAGGCTTGATTAATAATAAATAATTTAAAGCTCTAGTATTACCTGCTATAAATCTCCAGATTTTATATTTAACATCATTTTAACAAGACCACCTCTGAGAATATATTATAATACAATTGCAACTAAGAAGCTAGCAGACATTCTTCTAAATACCTTACCAAAAATAAATCGAACTAGGCCATTTAAAGAGAAGAAAACAAAGGAATATTTTGAATAACTTAGAATATAAATAGGACACTAATTGGAAAACAAATCTCTAATCTAAAACACTAAATCATTTGGATAATGCTATTTAAGATAAATAACATTCGGGACACAGGAAGACAAAATTCACAATGAGTCAATTTTGTAATTATGGGTGGATTATCTGCCTCAGGAGGTGGTATCCTGTGCTACAGTTCTTAAATCTATACCTATCCAGGTAGAAAAAAAAATCCCTAACTCTTTAACAAAATTGCCAAAGGTAATGGCTGCAGAAGAGTGTACAAATTATATTTCTATCTCCAGCCACGAGGAATATACCATGAAAAATATGTTTACTGATCAGCCTACAATATTATCTTTGCCCTAGATAGCTGAGCCCTGGCCAGGGCAGGTTCACAAGGGAGGAGAGGGGTGAGAGAAAGCAAAAGGGACTATGAGAAATAGATGTGAGATCTGCATGTTTAAATATATACTATTTGCCCAGCATGAATATCTTCATCATTTCTGCCAGGCTTTCATATATTACACTATTTTTATATATTATGTGATAAAACAAGAAATCTTTAGAAGTTGTATTTGTCATCAAGCTTCCTGTCAGAGAAGAAACCATTTCCCTGACCTTGCATCACCTGCAGTACCCAACCTGGCTCCATCCTTTTTTCCAAACCCATTCCCTCCTCCACTGAAATATCATATCTTCCAAACTTCCCATCTCTCTCCACCATCTGTCCATCAGATTGGTTCAAAATAATCAAGTTCACAGAAAAAGATACCACTGAGCAGGGGTTAGCAGGAATAAGTACGGAATCTGAAAGCATCCATGCAGTGGACCAGCTTTGAAGGGCTACTTCGACATTATGGGCAGATACAGCTTCCATGCAAGCAACATTTCACTCTCTTCCTCAACCAAACCATGCTTTTTCAAACAAAACATTATGAATAGCTTAGATTGCTTTTCATTTGAAGTTGAGGTAACGAGGTGAAATGCCATTTGAATAGAAGCTGCATCTTCTCTTAAAGCACTTGAACTTCCAAGAGCCCAAGAGGACCAGTGGACCCAGTTTTTTAATTCACATGTTCCCCTTTCTCTAGACACATGCCTCTCTCATAGCTAGAGTTTTCATTTTTTTTAACATCTTTATTGGAATACAATTGCTTTACAATGGTGTGTTAGTTTCTGCTTTAAAACAAAGTGAATCAGTTACATATATACATAGATCCCCATAGATCTTCCTCCTTGTGTCTCCTGCCCTCCCACCCTCCTTATTGCACCCCTCTAGGTGGTCACAAATCACCGAGCTGAACTCCTTGTGCTATGCGGCTGCTTCCCAACTAGCTAGGTATTTTATGTTTGGTAGTGTACATATGTCCATGCCACTCTCTCACTTTGTCCCAGCTTAAGCTTCCCCCTCCCTGTATCCTCAAATACATTCTCTAGTAGGCCTATGTCTTTATTCCCGTCTTGCCCCTAGGTTCTTCATGACAATTTTATTTTTTTCTTTTTAGATCCCATATATATGTGTTAGCATACAGTATTTGTTTTTCTCTTTCTGACTTACTTCACTCTACTCTAGGTCCATCCACCTCACTACAAATAACTCAGTTTTGTTTCTTTTTATGACTGAGTAATATTCCATTGTATATATGTGCCACATCTTCTTTATCCATTCATCTGTCAGTGGACATTTAGGTTGCTTCCATGTCCTGGCTATTGTAAATAGTGCTGCAGTGAACATTGTGGTGCATGTCTGTTTTTGAATTATGGTTTTCTCAAGGTATATGCCCAGTAGTGGAAATGCTGGGTCATATGATAGTTCTATTTTTAGTTTTTTAAGGAACCTCCATACTGTTCTCCATAGTGGCTGTATCCATTTACATTCCCACCAACAGTCCAAGAGGGTTACCTTTTCTCAACACCCTCTCCAGCATTTATTGTTTGTAGATTTTTTGATGATGGCCATTCTGACCAGTGTGAGATGATATCTCATTGTAGTTTTGATTTGCATTTCTCTAACGATTAATAATGTTGAACATTCTTTCATGTGTTTGTTGGAAATCTGTATATCTTCTTTGGAGAAATGACTGTTTAGGCCTTCTGCCCATTTTTGGACTGGGTTGTTTGTTTTTGTGATATTCAGCTGCATGAGCTGCTTGTAAATTTTGGAGATTAATCCTTTGTCATTTGCTTCAATTGCAAATATTTTCTCCCATTCTGAGGGTTGTCTTATGGCCTTGTTTATGGTTTCCTTTGCTGTGAAAAAGCTTTTAAATTTCATTAGGTCCCATCAGTTTATTTTTCTTTTTATTTCCATTCCCCTAGGAGGTAGGTCAAAAAGGGTCTTACTGTGATTTATGTGTTTAAATTGTTCTGCCTATGTTTTCCTTTAAGAGTTTGATATTGTCTGCCCTTACATTTAGGTCTTTAATCCATTTTGAGTTTATTTTTGTGTGTGGTATTACGGAGTGTTCTAATTCCATTCTTTTACATGTAGCTGTCCAGTTTTCCCAGCACCACTTATTGAAGAGGCTGTCTTTTCTCCACTCTATATTCTTGCCTCCTTTATCAAAGATAAGGTGACCATATGTGCGTGGATTTATCTCTGGGTTTTCTATCCTGTTTCATTGATCTATATTTATGTTTTTGTGCCAGTACCATACTGTCTTGATTACTGTAGCTTTGTAGTATAGTCTGAAGTTAGGGAGCCTGATTCCTCCAGCTCCGTTTTACTTTATCAAGATTGCCTTGGCTATTGGGGTGTTTTGTGTTTCCATACAAACTGTAAAATTTTTCGTTCTAGTTCGGCTAAAAATGCCATTGGTAGTAAGATAGGGATTGCACTGAATCTGAAGACTGCTTTGGGTAGTACAGACATTTTCACAATGTTGATTCTTCCAGTCCAAGAACATAATATATCTCTCCATCTGTTTGTATCGTCTTTACTTTCCTTCATCCGTGTCTTATAGTTTTCTGCATACAAGTCTTTGGTCTCTTTAGGTAGGTTTATTCCTAGGTATTTTATTCTTTTTTGTTGTGATGGTAAATGGGATTATTTCTTAATTTCTCTTCCAGATTTTTCAACATTAGTGTATAGGAATGCAAGAGATTTCTGTACATTAATTTTGTATTTTGCTACCTTACCAAATCCACTGACTGGCTCTAGAAGTTTTCTGGGAGCATCTTTAAAATACTAACTGTATAGTATCATGTCATCTGCCAACAGTGACACTTTTACTTCTTATTTTCCAATTTGGATTCCTTTAATTTTTTTTTCTCTTTGACTGCTATGGCTAAAACTTCCAGACTATGTTGAATAATAGCAGAGAGAGTGGGCAACCTCGTCTTGTTCCTCTTCTTGGACGAACTGGTTTCAATTTTTCATCATTGATGAGGTTGGCTGTGGGTTACTCATATATGGCCTTTATTATGTTGAGGAAAGTTCCCTCTATAACTACTTTCTGGAGGGTTTTTAACATAAATCAGTGTTGAATTTTGTCAAAAGCTTTTTCTGCATCTATTGAAATGATCATACGGTTTTTCTCCTTCAGTTTGTTAATCTGCTGTATCACATCAATTGATTTGCATATATTGAAGAATCCTTGTATTTCTGGGATAAACCCCACTTGGTCATGATGTATGATCCTTTTAATGTGCTGTTGGATTCTGTTTGCTAGAGTTTTGTTGAGGAATTTTTCATCTTTGTTCATCAGTGATATTGGCCTGTAGTATTCTTTCTTTGTGACACCTTTGTCTGGTTTTGGTAACAGGGTGATGATAGCCTCATAGAATGAGTTTGGGATTATTCCTCTCTCTTCTATATTTTGGAAGATTTTAAAAAGAACATGTTTTAGCTCTTACCTAAATGTTTGACAGAATTCGCCTGTGAAGCCATCTGGTCCTGGACTTTTTTTTTTTTTTTTTTGGACGATTTTTAATCACAGTCTCAATTTCAGTGCTTGTGATTGGTCTGTTCATATTACCTATCTCTTCCTGGTTCAGTCTCGGAAGGTTGTGCATTTCTAATGATTTGTCCATTTCTTCCAGGTTGTCCATCTTATTGGCTCATAGTTCCTTGTAGTAATCTCTCATAATCCTTTGTATTTCTGCAGTGTCAGTTGTTACTTGTCTGTTTTCATTTCTAATTCTATTGATTTGAGTCTTCTCCCTTTTTTTCCTGATGAGTCTGGCTAATGGTTTATCAATTTTGTTTATCTTCTCAAATAACCAGGTTTTAGTTATATTGATCTTTGTTATCATTGCCTTCATGTCTCTTTCATTTATTTCTGAACTGATTTTTATTATTTCTTTCCTTCCTCTAACTTTGGGGGTTTTTTTTGTTTGTTTTTCTTCCTTCTCTAATTGCTTTAGCTATAAGGTTAAGTTGTTTATTTGAGGTGTTTCTTGTTTCTTAAGATAAGATTGTATTGCTATAAACATCCCTCTTAGAACTGCTTTTGCTGCATCCCATAGGTTTTGGGTCATTGTGTTTTCATTGTCATTTGATTCTTGGTATTTTTTGATTTCCTCTTTGATTTCTTCAGGGATCTCTTGGTTATTAAGTAGTGTATAATTTAGCCTCCATGTGTTTGTATTTTTTTACTGATTTTTTCCTGTCCTTGATATCTAGTCTCATAGTGTTGTGGTCTGAAAAGATACTTGATGTGATTTCAAATTTAAAAATTTACCAAGGCTGATTTGTGACCCAAGATATGATCTATCCTGGAGAATGTTCCATGAGCACTTGAGCAGAAAGTGTATTCTGTTGTTTTTGGGTGCCATGTCCTATAAATATCAATTAAGTCCATCTTCTTTACTGTATCATTTAAAGCTTGTTTCCTTATTTATTTTCATTTCGGATGATCTGTCCATTGGTGAAAGTGGGGTGTTAAAGTCCCCTACTATGATTGTGTTACTGTTGATGTCCCCTTTCATGGTTGTTAGTATTTGCCTTATGTTTTGAGGTGCTCCTATGTTGGGTGCATAAATATTCACAATTGCTATATCTTCTTAGATTGATCCCTTGATCATTATGTAGTGTCCTTCTTTGTCTCTTGCAATAGTCTTTATTTTAACATCTATTTTGTCTGATATGAGAATTGGTATGCCGGCTTTCTTTTGATTTCCATTTGCATGGAATATCATTTTCCATCCCCTCACTTTCAGTCTCTGTGTGCCCCTAGATCTGAAGTGGGTCTCTTGTAGACAGCATATATGCAGGTCTTGTTTTTGTATCCAGTCAGGCAGTCTATGTCTTTTAGTTGGAGCATTTAATCCATTTACATTTAAAGTAATTATTGATATGTATGTTCTTATTACCATTTTAATAATTGTTTTGGGTTTGTTATTGTGGGTCTTTTCCTTCTCTTGTGTTTCCTGTCTAGAGATGTTCCTTTAGCATTTGTTGTAAAGCTGGTTTGGTGGTGCTGAATTCTCTTAGCGTTTGCTTGTCTGTAAAGGTTTTAATTTCTCCATCAAATGTGAAAGAGATCTTGCTGTGTAGAGTAATCTTGTTTGTAGGTTTTTCTCCTTCATCTCTTTAAATATGTCCTGCCACTCCCTTCTGGTTTGCAGAGTTTCTGCTGAAAGTTCAGCTGTTAACCTTATGGGGATTCCCTTGTATGTTATTTGTTGTTTTTCCATTGCTGCTTTTTTTTTTTTTTTTTTTTTTTGCGATATGCTGGCCTCTCACTCTTGTGGCCTCTCCCGTTGCAGAGCACAGGCTCCGGACGCACAGGCTCAGCAGCCATGATGCACAGGCCTAGTCGCTCTGTGGCATGTGGGATCTTCCTGGACCGGGACACGAACCTGTGTTCCCTGCATCAGCAGGCGAACTCTCAACCACTGCGCCACCAGGGAAGCCCTCCATTGCTGCTTTTAATAGTTTTCTTTGCATTTGATTTTTGATAGTTTGATTAATATGTGTCTTGGCATGTTTCTCCTTTGATTTATCCTGTATGGGACTCTCTGTGCTTCCTGGACTTGATTAACTATTTCCTTTCCCATAGTAGGGAAGTTTTCAACAATAATCTCTTCAAATATTTTCTCAGTCCCTTTCTTTTTGTCTTCTTTTTCTGGTACCCCGATAATTCGAATGCTGGTGCACTTAATGTTGTCCCACAGGTCTCTGAGACTGTCCTCAATTCTTTTCATTCTTTTTCCTTTATTCTGCTGTGCAGTAGTTATCTCGTGTTTTATCTTCCAGGTCACTTATCTGTTTTTCTGTGTCTGTTATTCTGCTATTGATGCCTTCTAGAGAAGTTTTAATTTCATTTTTTGTGTTGTTCATCACTGTTTGTTTGCTGTTTAGTTCTTCTAGGTCCTTGTTAAAACGTTTCTTGTATCTTCTCGATTCTACTTCCAAGATTTTTGAATCATCTTTACTATCATTATTCTGTATTCCTTTTCATGTAGACTGCCTATTTCCTCTTCATGTGTTAGGTCTGGTGGGTTTTTGTCTTGCTCCTTCATCTGCTGTGTACTTCTCTGTTTTCTCATTTTGCTTAACTTACTGTGTTTGGGGTCGCCTTTTCACAGGCTGCAGGTTTGTAGTTCCCATTGTTTTTGGTGTTTGTCCCCAGTGGCTAAGGTTGGTCAGTGGGTTGTGTAGGCTTTCTGTTGGAGGGGACTAGTGCCTGTGTTCTGGTGGGTGAGGCTGGATCTTGTCTTTCTGGTGGGCAGGTCCACCTCTGGTGGTGTGTTTTGGGGTGTCTGTGGCCTTATTATGATTTTAGGCAGCCTCTCTGTTAATGGATGGGGTTGTGTTCCTGTCTTGCTTGTTGTTTGGCATATGGTGTCCAGCACTGAAGCTTGCTGGTCGTTGAGTGGAGCTGGGTCTTGGTGTTGAGATGGAGATCTCTGGGAGATTTTCACCATTTGATATTACATGGAGCTGGGAGTTCTCTTGTGGTCAGTGTCCTGAACTTGGCCCTCCCACCTCAGAGGCACAGCACTGATTCCTGGCTGGAGAACCAAGAGCCTTTCATCCACATGGCTCACAATAAATGGGAGAGAAAAAAGAAAGAAAGAAAGAAAGAAAGATAGAAAGAAAGAAAGAAAGAAAGAAAGAAAGAAAGAAAGAAAGAGGAAGGTAAAATAAAATAAAATAATAAAATAAAATAAAATAATATTATTAAAATAAAAAATAATTGTTAAAAAAAATTTTAAGCAATAAAAAAAGGAAGAAAGCCACCAAAGCAGAAAACATATCCACCAATGGTAACAAGTGCTAAAAAACTATACTAAAAAATAAAACAAAACAAAAAACGGACAGACAGAACTCTAGAGCCAATGGTAAACGCAAAGCTATACATAGAAAATCATGCACAGCATACAGATACACACTCACAAAAAAGAGAAAAAGGGGGAAAAAATCTATATCATTGCTCCCAAAGTCCACCTCCTTCAATTTGGGATGATTCATTGTCTACTCAGGTATCCCAGAGATGCAGGGCACATCAAGTTGATTGTGGAGATTTAATCCACTGCTCTTGAGGCTGCTGGGAAAATTTCCCTTTCTCTTCTTTGTTTGCACAGCTCCTGGGTTTCCACTTTGGATTTCGACTTGCCTCTGTGTGTAGGTCACCTGAGGGTGTCTCCTCTTCGCTTAGACAGGACGAAGTTAAAGGAGCAGCTGATTTGGTGGCTCTGGCTCTCTCAGGCCACGCGGATGGAGGGGTACAGAGTGTGGGGTGAGCCTGTTGCAGCAGAGGCCAACATGACATTGCACCAGCCTGAGGCACACCGTGTGTTCTCCCGGGAAAGTTGTCCGTGGATCATGGGACCATGGCAGTTGTGGGCTGCACAGTCTCCCAGGAGGGGAGGTGTGGATAGTGACCTGTGCTTGCACACAGGCTTCTTGGTTGCTGCAGCAGTGGTGTTACAGTTTCATGCCCGTGTCTGGTGTCTGTGCTGATAGCCATGGCTCGCATCCATTTCTGGAGCTCCTTTAAGCAGTGCTCTTAATCCCCTCTCCTTGCGCACAAGGAAACAAAGAGGCAAGAAAATGTCTCTTGCCTCTTCAGCAGTTCCAGAATTTTTCCTGGACTCGCTCCCTGCTAGCTATGGTGCACTAGCCCCTTCAGGCTGTGTTCATGCAGCCAACCCCAGTCCTCTCCCTGCGGTCTGACTTCCAAAGACCGAGACTCAGCTCCCAGCCCCCACCCATCCCAGCACGTGAGCAGACAAGCCCCTCGAGCTGGTGATTGGTGGTCGGCACCGGTCCTCTGTGTGGGAATCTCTCAGTTTTGCCCTCCACATGCCTATTGCTGCGCTCTCCTCCTTGGCTGCAAAGCTTCCCCCCTCTGCCATCTGCAGTCTCTGCCCGCAAAGGGGCTTCCTAGTGTGTGGAAACCTTTCCTTCTTCACATCTCCCTCCGACTAGTGCAGGTCCTGTCCCTATTCTTTTGTCTCTGTTTTTTCTTTTTTCTTTTCCCTTAGCCAGTTACATGGGGGAGTTTCTGGCCTTTTGGGAGGTCTGAGGTTTCCTGCCAGTTTTCAGTAGGTGTTCTGTAGGAGTTGTTCCACATGTAGATGCATTTCTGATGTATTTGTGGGGAGGAAGGTGATCTCCATGTCTTACTCTTCCGCCATCTTGAAGGTCTCCCCCTCATAGCTAGAGTTGTTAACAAAAGCCAATATTTTCTCAAGCAAGAGCGTGGGTGACTACAAAATATTTGTGTATTTGTTTGATATAATCCAGTGTCCACCTGGGTTGGAGTAACTGCCCAGGTGGGAGAACATGATTATTATCACCTGATTTTTTGATTAATAAATCCAAAATATCCTTCCACTAGCAAGCTAAATCTATTCAATTTTACTGTCCTACTTTTGATTAATCTCCTAAGAACCCTCTTAATTCTTTCCTCTGTTCTCTTTATGTCAAGTATCTAATTTAATTCCCTCATGTAATAGGCCCCATTCTGCAATTCTTAATTTCTTTGCTTCTTTCTTTTGTAGCCAATCTCTTTGCTACACTAAAACTCTACACTTCATTACCCATTTAGTAATCACACTTGCCTAGCTAAACTTACTTTGAAAATCAAAAAGTTTCCCACTGCTCAAACAATGAACCCACCTTTAAACCTTTTTCTTAATGTTTATTTACCTGGTAAGATTGCCCAATAAAGTCAGAGGGAGACATTGAATATAAGATTAGTTACACATACTTTTAAAAATTGAATAAATTTTATCTTTTTCAATAAGATAGATATAATATCAACACTCATAATAAACTTGCCTAAATTACAAAATACCCTATAGATGAAGTAAAGTATGTAGTTATAATAGCTCCATGTTGTCTGAAAAGATTTCCAAGGTTTTTCCTCATTTGTGCTACCCTAACCTCAGCAGAAGCTTAGAAAAATCTAAGGAGCATTTCACCATTTCTGATTATGTAAAATGATTATGACTCAACTGCTGGCAAATACTCCCTACATTGGCGTATTCTGCCAATCATTACTGTAGGAGTCTTCACCCTGTAGCCTGAATTTGCTTCTGTTTGTCTTGTCCAGTAGGGCTTGTTGAATTAACTGAACAAGGACTACATCTTACACTACATTCTATTTACCACATAACCGAGCCAATATAATATCAACTTTTTAACGTGTTTCAAGACTAATATAATGCTGATTTTCCACTGGGAAAAATTCTATGGAATTTAAGAGCTTTCTGAAATGAGTTATGATTTCCTTTTATGGAGAAAATAACATCAGGTAAAATTGTTTAATAAAATTATCAATTTAAAAATATGAGTGGAAGCTCTATAAAAAATCTCTATTTTGTTGCTCTAAAATAAAAATTCTACATTTTAACTGCTTTTTTCTCTCGAAGAATATTAAAGGCATATTTATGGTAGCATTGTATAGATAGTAATGATTATTTTTTCAGCAAAAGAAAGGGTGTTTTAGTAATCTAAGAATGCTTATGGTCCTACGTTACTAGACTAGACAATGCAATAAGAATTATGCATACTTAACAAAAATATCTATATTTGTTTTATAGATTACTTATCATTGACTTATTAAAGTGAGCATAAATATAGTTAAACCATAACCTTCCAAATCCTACAATGATGTAAAAACAAATTACATGTGAAAAGAATGTTAAAAAGATCATTGGTATGCAAAAATTTTCAAACTGACATTCAGCAATGATTTTCTAAGATAATCAAAGTTAAATAAGTTAGAATTCACAGACTTCTTATTAGCCTAAGAAGAAGATACTTAGTATAAAGTTCCATTTTATATAGGGAAGGTGAAAATGATGCTTTAACCATTTCAAGTGTTTGATGTCAAAGGTGAATAGATTTGTAAAGTTTTGACATAATTATTTTGTGAGTTTGAGATTCTTAAAAAATTGGTGAAGATAGAGACTTCAGAACTCCCCAAATCTTTAGACATTGTGGTTTGCTCTGCAATAGCCTTAGACCCTCCTAGATCTTTTGATTTTTAAAAGCAGTTAAGTGAATCAAAAAAATCAAAATTAGGGATGGGGGGAGAAGGAGGACAAGGAGAGGAAAGTATTAGAGAAAATGTCTAGGGTTTGTTTTCTGCCTTGTATGGAACTAGAGAAAATAGGATCATCTCATGCAACTGATCTGAAAATTAAGCATGATAGCCATAATTGAAGGTGAATATGGAAAATATAATTCTTAGTGACCACCTTCTATTAACATTTTCATACTTACTGCCTTCTTTTCAGAACAATTTTTTAGTAAAAAATATTATTAAATCTCAATCACTAAAAATGCATTTATTAAACATAAAAGGTGGTACTACATATAATCCCTGGTCCAAAGAAGTAAAATCTCTTCTTCAAAAAGTACTACATGTAAGAATTAATAGTACAACCAAAAGGAAAACAACAACTTTTCTGGCTTAAATCTGCTCATTTCATTTTGTGAAGATTTTGTAGCCTGGCATATGACAGCTGAAATATAAATTATCCTTTACAAAAATGTCAAAATGATTTGTTGGAAGAAAAAAACTCAAGATTTTAAAACACACTTTTGGTATACAACCACATATTCATCAATTTATAACTGCCAAAACAGAAAATAAGGAGTTAACATTTCATTGTCTAAATTAAAAAAATACTTACACTATGGACTTTTCCAGGCGACTTCCCTGTGAACCAACAATCTCCCCCAATGTACAAAACACTTGTCCCAGAAAGTCCTAAAATAGATAAAAGGATTAAATCTCTTAAGTTCCCAAACTGTCTTTACACTATGTATTTTGTACATCATATCTGCACTGTTTTCATTGTTAAAATATTGAATTCTCTAACTTCCAAGAATAAAGAAAATAAGCTGAAAATGCACTAATTTTAGCATGTGATTGTCTCCTAAGTTTACACAGCCTTTTGTCCTTTAATCACTAAGCTGGTTTGTTATTAAGAGTGTTTAGACATTGTGTTTACTTTCTTTCTCCTTTTTAAATTAAAATGAAAATGGAAAAAATGTTCCATGATTTGAATCCACAATTGGGTTCACTTGAGATGTCTCTGAGACTTCTAAACTTTTGGCTGAGAAGGCAAATCATGAAACACAGAGCAGTGGTGGCTAGCACTAACAGTGTTACTTACAAAGAAGCAGTGTGACATCATGGCTACAACTAGGATCCAGAGCCACACTGCCAGATGTCTGTTCCAGTACCACCACTGACCATTTGTGACTGTGGCAGTTATTAAACTCTCCGGTTCCCTCTAACATGTAGTCGCCCCCTTACAGAGCTATTTTGAGGTTTCAATGAGTTATTGCATGAGATAATATTAGCATATATTAAGTGCCTAAAAATGGGTTAAGTATAAAACATTATAAAGTTATTAATGTACCACTAGATGATTCTTATTTTCAAGACTCAGAATAACCTTGTAAAATGAGAGGTCTGTTATTAATACTAAATTTCATGTATAAAGAAACTAATCATCTAGGAGGTTATTTCTCTCATGTTTTAAGCAGTCAGTAAATAGCAGAGTCAGAACTAACCCAGATATTCTGATTCAAGACTGAAATACTGCCTAAGAATTTACATATCATAAATACAATGCAACTTCCCATGTCAATAAAATAAGGGCTCCAACACCATCTGGATATGTGGGTCAAGAAAATATAGAGGTGGGTCAGATAGAGGCACTCTCTCTAGCATAGCCTGTGTAAGAATCCAAGCTGTCCTAAAGGAGAACGTTGGAGATCTCCCTAAATTGTACTGTGAACTGGCCCAGGAAAAGCCCTAAGAAGGATGGGCAGAGGAATGACAGCAAACAAAATGTTGTTTTAAGTTTCACTAAATAAAAATTTTAAATGCCTAACAAGCCATAAAAGTAAAAACTGTGTTATTCAGGGTAAGTTGCTATAAGTCTCATGAGAGGAAAAAAAACTGTAGACTAGGATAGTCAAGGGAATATTTTCCCAAAGTAAGTAAGCCTTGAGAACCAGGTAAGAATCAGATCATGGATAGAAGACAGTTGGAACATTTGAGTCCTAGAGAACAAATCAGAGTATCAGGCAAGAATGTAATGAGAAAAGAGCAGACCTCAAATAAAGGACAGAAACAGAGATAAAGAATCAAGACTGTGGAGGGCCCTCTTGGCCAAGCAACAACAAAAACAAAGTTGCCTTAGATTAATGAGAAGCAACTGGCAACGTTTCAGCAATTCAGGGACACCATTAGAACAGTGCATTTAGAAGATTACTCAGATACCAATTTGCAGAATGGACTGAGGAGTGAAGAAAAATCTGGAAGCCAGATCAATCAGAAGGCCACATTAGTTAATAAGAAGCAAAGTGTTAAGGCCCAAGCTAAAGTAGCAAATGCTTGGGAACAGTGCACAGAAAAATGGCAGGATTTGGTGTAAGCTGTACCTGCACATGGTGGGGGGTAGGGCAATGGAAAGAGGGAGAGAGAAACAGAAAATAAATCTGGATTTGGAACTTGATGGCTGACAGATTGGCAATAACTTAATAAAATTGTAAATCATTTTAAATTTTGCTTTTGAGTAAGCAAAAACTACTTAAGGTAAAGCCTTGACATACTTAAATTAAATATCCTTAAAAATAACATGTCTTTCCCAATTTCATAAAAGACTTTACAAATATGTTTATGGGTTTTTTAAAACAAACATAACTTTTTCTAAGTCTTATGGCACACAGAGGAGCTTAATACTAAAGATTTGGAATATGTCATTGGTCTTGTAAGTCAGCAGCAAAAAATACATGGGGATTCTGGAACTCTTTCCTAAGGATACCAATATTGATGGACAGCTGCTCATACTACATATTAAATGGATTTTGCCAATATAGTAACAAGTCTCAGTAAAAGCTGTTCATTGCTGTAATGACTCAAGAAAACAGAACAGATATATTGAGCAGTCCATATTAGAGTAGACACATATTAGCAAATAGAGAACACACACATATCATCATTGATGAACAAAAAGGAAATAAAAATAATAAAGTCAATAAAATGTGCTCCAAAAAGATATAGTGTGCATCTGCACACATTATAGTTATTGCATTCTTTGCCCCTAAATATTTATGGTATCTATGTAATTATTTTACATCTGCCTATGTTTGTGTATTCCCAATTAAGCAACACATTTACTACTCACAATGCAAAAATTAGCACATAATATTTAATATTTGTCTACTTCTCCTTGTGTTGGAAAACTCTAATGAATCCATTTTTTGTCATCTCAATGGTCTACATTTCCTATGAATTTTACACAATACTAGTAATATACTTAGTGCCCCTTAATGGATATTTTTAGATATGTATTCTGTAGTTAGATAAAGATAGAAATAAAAACTAGCTATAATAGAAACTGCTTTACTGTTTCTTATTATAGTGTTGTATTCCAGTTGATGAGCCACCATAGTTAGTTCATAATATAATTTCCAGTATAAATCCAAGCACTTTTCTACAATTCTAACACACACATAGACCAAATCCACTTTACAGTGGCTGGCAATTTAGAAATGTTTCCATTTATTCAATCATATTAACTACTGGGCTTTCCAAAAACTGACCATGAATACTTGATAAATGTATTCATTATTATTTTATAATCTAAGTAATATACAGATAGAACTTAGTTTTGAAATCTGTTTAAATGACTATAAACCATATTGTTAGTATATAACAATATAAGATGCATTATGCCACTCTTTAAAAGTATCCAGATATTACCCTAAATCCAATATGCTAGTAATAAAAGTGGAAGGCTTATCACCGAGCAGTAGAGGAGACAAGAAAAAAAAAAAAAACAGAGAGTATAGCTATACAAGGCATCATAATAATAATATGTTTCACATTGCATAGATAGTTTTTAAAAAACTTAGCAAATCAAAGGAAGTGTTTGGATTATTCCCATAACAATCTAAATCTAGTTTTATTACTAGCATAACACAACTCAAAATCCAAGGGAACATTGCTGTACTATCAGATTCCAGTTGATTACTCTACATTTATGTTTCTCTTCTATTTTTTTAATATTCAGAGGAATGTCTACTTTAATTGTATGCATGAGCATAATATCCTAATTTCTTCAGAATTTTTTTTATTATACCTACATTTACATTTATTACAGGGAAAGGATACATTAAAGTTAGCCATGGAAAGACACATAGGGAAGAATACAGGAGGGTTCCAAATGGAAGTTTTCATTGTCCTTAAGATGCATTACTCTCCTGTCATTATTACTTTATTATTTCATTTGTACCAATCTTCATTAACGAATTCCATCCATCTACATTTTATATTATATTATAGCAAGAAACTTATCTATACTCATGAAAATTACACTGATGCTATGTGCTCTAATAATTCCACACAAATAAAAAGGTAATTTACTTTGCATTAAATTAACTGGTTTTGTATTGGTTTGTATGCTTGCTTGCTAGGTATTACTATTAATGACTCATATATTCTTTATAAAAGATTTTTTTACATACATACATTTATTTATTTATTTAGGAAAGCAGAATGACATACTCCTCAGGAGTGAGAATTATAAGAGGCTAGACTGCCTGTGTTTGTATTTTGGCTGAAACATTTACTAATGTCTCTACACCTCAGTATCCTAATCTATAAAATACACTTTGTAAATAATACTTGCCAATTAAATTGTTGGGAGGTCTAAGTAAGATAACGTATGCAAAACACTTAAAATAAATGCTGGGAACATAGTAAGTATCTAATAAATATATGCCTCCTCTCTCCACCTTACTTTCCTGGGTTAAAGAATATTACTACATACACAAAACTTTCCACTTGCCACTAGATTCCACTACCTGAGATACTATAATTATCTGAATAAAATAATACATTTTCTTTTCCAAAACCCCTTTACACTCATGGTCAACACAAATGCTCATTTTGAGTGTCGTTATAAAACCCAGAAGTGTCTTATCTTAAATGTTAACAAGTATACATACAAATAAGAATGACATTTTTAAAACATAGTATAATGAACCAGGAGGCGTGGTTTCATATTAACTTGTAAATAAAATTTCTCATTTCTATACTATTACAAAGCTACCAATGAATGTAGATTATCATCAGCATCATCATAAACAATTTTGTAAGCATTCAATAGTGTGGCATCTTTTTCCTAAAAGAACTACAAAGATAATCTTTAAATGGCTTTCCTGTTTTATAAAATGACCAATGAGCATAGAAAATATTTCTAATTAATAGATAATTCAAATTAAAAGACAAATGGGTTATTGATAGCTAAGTTTTAACACAGCATAGTAATTGAGTAAAATCAACTGTTCAGGGGTTAATCATTCATTCTTGATAAGATAGAGTCATGATTTGCCTCCACTTATTGCTTTTACCCATTTTGTGATCATTAAGCTTTTTTAAGCACATGCACACTAAGCCAGTAAAAGCAAGAGAAAATAAATGATACAAAATTTCTCACTTTTATAAAATTTTAACCATTGTGGAAAAAATTGGTGAGGAAAGTTTGTATAACTTGTGAAGTTTTATTGTCAGCATTATTTACTAATATTTTACTGTTGGTACTACCTGCTGATATTGCTGACTTCCTCTATATTTAATTAATTCATACTAATCACAGCAACTATAGAGATTGAGGAGTGACTCAGTTATATTATGTACTATATACTAATATGATAATCATTTATAATAATCAAGAATGGTGATTCTTTGCTCAATAATCTTTCCTACTTTCTTTTTTTTAAATAAATTTATTTATTTATTTATTTATTTTTGGTTGCATTGGGTCTTGGTTGCTGCGAGTGGGCTTCCTCTAGTTGTGACGGGGGGGCACTCTTCATTGCAATGTGCAGGCTTCTCATTGTGGTGGCCTCTCCTGTTGCAGAGCACGGGCTCTAGGCATGTGGGTTTCTGTAGTTGTGGCACTTGGGCTCAGTAGTTGTGGTTCACGGGCTCTAGAGCGCAGGCTCAGTAGTTATACCACACGGGCTTAGTTGCTCTGTGGCATGTGGAATTTTCCCAGACCAAGGCTCGAACCCATGTACCCTGCATTGGCAGGTGGATTCCCAACCACTGCACCACCAGGGAAGCCCCTGCTTTCTTAATGGTTGTGCTGTTTGATTTAATATTTTAATAAAAATAATTTGTCCCATTTTAACATTATAATAATACACCCTTTTTTAAATCAAGAATTTGTCTTTTTAATGAATGGATCCATCTACAATGCAAAAATGCTAATCCTACCTCCAAGAAATTAACACAAATTTCTTTTTTTTCCTCCACCCACTCCTGAAATTTATTTTTTAAATGCACAGAAATAATATAAATAGCAAAAAGTATATACAAAGAAAAATAATTCCTCCACCTATTTCAGGACAAATTCTTACTACACACACATTACCAGTATCATCAAAATATCATAAAAAGTTCCCTATAATTTTCAAGAATATGCATACATATATATGTGTGTGTGTGTCCATGTGCAGTGTGTTTCTTCATATAATGTTTTCCACAAATGAGAGAATTTCCCACACATTATTATTAATAGATTTAAACTTAGACATCAGTAGCTAAATTGCAAATATAATTTCAAAATTATACTCTAAAGTTGAATTTATTTTCCCTCAGCACAGTTGTTGATTTTCAAAATATTTCTTGCTTGATAAGAGTCCAAATGAAGGCAGTTAAATAAGACACTGAATGAAAGTTAATCTTTCAATGAATGAGTAGTTATTGATCAAAATGAACCAACTTTCTAAAATTATCAACAACATACATATTTAAATTGTGAACCGTACTATTTATAGATTAAGAATAAAGCTACTCTATTCACAAATACTATAACAAATCTATGGAAAATATTTACCTTCTAGAGGCACATCACTTTTTGTCTAGATGTTAGTTCTCATCAGTAAAGATGTGAGAAATGTAATATGTTAACAAAAAATGTTAAGTAAATATTCTCACTGCTGTCAAACATGATGATGCAGTCAACAGGCTAAATAACTAGAAAACTTACTATATAGTACTATTAAATAATATGATATATATTATAGCATTATTAAATAATAAATATAATACTATCACACAATGTCATTAAATACTAAGCCCTGAGTAAGGGCCAGGTTTACATGCAGACAATCTCACCTAATATAACGTAATGAGTGCTAAAGACACTGTCATCAAACCTACCTCAAGCACTGTCCCTAATTCTGTCTCAAAGTCTAGGATTCTACAAGACCATGTTGAAAATGCAAATAGAAACATAATCCATTTATTGAGCATCAGTCATAAATTATTTAATTTGAATATGCTTATAAGGCTAGCTCTCATTAGCTGATAAAGACCAGAAAGCTTGCTACATAAAAAAAAGAAAGTTATTATTGAAAAGGCATCAGAGGATAGCATGGAGAGCTCTTTTACACAGGGCAGTCAGGCAAGGCCTCTAAGTAGATGACAACTAGGTAGAAATTTCAATAATATAACAGAAAGAAACATGTGAACATTTGAGACAATACGTAGGTAGGAGAAAAAGCAAGAACAAAGTCCCTGAGACAAGAAGATACTTGGGGTGTTTAAGGAAAAGCAAGAGGGCCAGTGGGTTAGAGTAGAATGAGCAAGGAAGAGAATGGAAGGAGAGGATGGAGCCAAGGGCCCATGATGGATTGTGAATTCTGTCTCAAGTGTGGAGGGAAGCCACTGGAAAATTAATCTGAACTAGAAAGTGATATGTCCTGACTAGCCTTTTATTTATTTATTTATTTATTTTTATTAGTTTCTGCTTTATAACAAAGTGAATCAGTCATACATATACATCTGTTCCCACATCCCTTCCCTCATGCATCTCCCTCCCTCCCACCCTCCCCATCCCACCCCTCCAGGCGGTCACAAAGCACCGAGCTGATCTCCCTGTGCTCTGCGGCTGCTTCCCACTATCTATCTACCTTACGTTTGGTAGTGTATATATGTCCATGCCTCTCTTTCGCTTTGTCACAGCTTACCCTTCCCCCTCTCCATATCCTCAAGTCCATTCTCAAGTAGGTCTGTGTCTTTATTCCCGTTATGATAATTCTGGCTAATCATTTCCCTCCAAATTTGTAAATGCTAAAGTTACCCCAAGGTTCTATCCTATTCTCTTCTCCATTTATACTTTTTATATAATTTTATTGAGTTCCAACTTTATAGGCTGACAGTTCTCAAGTCTCCAGAAATGGCCTAGTCAATACCTCCAGTTAGATGCTCACTGGAGTCTCAAACAACATAAACCTGCCCTGACCACTGATTTCTCTATTCTCATCCCCACCACCTCTGTCTCTTCCTCCCCAATGTACCCCACGGCAATAAACTGTATCTTCATTTATCCAGTTTCCAATAACCTAGGAGTCATTCTATCTTCATCTCTTATTTTCAGACCTGATATCTATGTCATCAGCAACCATATCACCAAAATATATTCCAAATCTGCCACTTTTTACCACTTCAAGGTCTATACTTACCAAATATTGTTTACCTAGCTAAATTAACAGCAGTTTTATAACTGGTCTCTGTTGGTTCACAACAGCAGGAGTTCCATGGGTAAAACCTGAAACTGGCCCCTGTACACTAGGACTTCCCAACTCCATTATCCACTTCAGCTGCCAGTTGTTATTTAAACCTATAAATCAGATCACATCATCTTCCAGTGAAATCCATTAAAAAAATACAAATTCTTTAAACTTTGGCCTACAAATCTCCACATCATCTGAATTCTATCTACCTTTCCAAATTATTCCATTCTTCTTTCCTCACCATTCAGTCTATATAAGGTAGCTATCTTTCAGTCACACCAACATACTAAATTACTTCCTGACTCAAGGTCTTTGCACTACTGTTCCTTTTGCCTTAAATGTTCTTCCCCTAGATTTTCAATAGTTCCCTCCTTCTCTTTAATAAGTATACCCAGGATAAGAACTGGTGCAGAATCATGCTGCCTGGTTGAGGGAAATATAAGCTTCTAGCTAACTAGCATCATGAGTCACCCTCTCTCAGTATCAAAATGTTATTAATATAAATGCTATAAAGAAGTACATTATCTTAGCCATTTATTTGTATTTGTTTTTATTGAATAAATCTATATATGCCACTTCCCCAATTCTAAACTGTAAGCTGTTTTAGGACAAGGATCTTGTTTGTCTTATTCATTGCTATATTTCTCAGCATTAGAAGAGTGCCTGAAATATATTTATTGCTTACCTTGTTGTGTGAATATACATTAGAATTCAGTTCAGTTATATATGGGTTAAACTGACATATTCTAATGAAAAACTCTTTCCCCACTTATAAATCTATTCCTATGAAAAATGCATTTCATGATCTGAACAATTAATTAACTTTCAAATAAAATTTTCAAATACAACTGATCTATATGTGGAAGTTTATACATATAATATTTAGAAAACATATTGAAGAACACGTACATCTTCACTGAAGGTTGGTATTTTGTGGCTGAAATAATCCAGTGAGCAAGTAACTATCTAAAACAAAAACTGTAGTGGGTGCCTTCCAAGACCAACCAAATGGATAAATGCATTTTGGATTGCCTGGTAGGTATGAAAACTTAGTACACAAAGTACAGTTTCAATGTTATCTGCTCCAGAACACCAAACAGAATCCTAGATACACCAATTATGGGCCTGTTAATAATCTTTTCATTAATGATGCAATTAAATTATGCAAATGGAAATATGTAAAGTAATTTCCTTAGAGAATCATAAAATGGATAAATCATCTAAAGGAATACATCCCTGAATTCCATAAGTCAGCTGTGAACATAATGTTTCTTCACTAAAAACTTGTCCATCACCAATAAAATCAATTAAAGTTTTACTGATTCTTCATCTATTCACCTTGTATTCATTTGCAATGTTAGAAATCTAAGGTACAGTTCTATATTATATCTTCATTTTCCTTATTACTCCCAAAAATTTAAGACGGGTACTTAAGACCCCTAAGTACTAGAAACCAAATAAAATCATCCTGAATGCGGGATCTTTCAAAATTATCAGAAATGAGAAAGAAAAAATTTATTATTGTTAACTCAAGGAGTCTCTCTTGCTACCAAATCCCTTTTGTAAAAGATAGGTGCCTGTACTCCACATGCAAGCACAGACACTTAGCAGTATTTCCTAAAAGGTTTCAGTTTTTATTTCCCTTTGCAAAATTGGCAGATGTAGACAACCACACTTTTAAAGAACTGCATGTTCAGGGAATAAACCTAGTTTGTTTATTGGTTTCTCTGGTCTTTCAAATGCCTCCTGAATTCCTTTTGGGTTGAATAAGTTATATGCTCTTTTACCTAAAATCTGTACTTGTTTGCTTTCAAATAAAGATGGGCTTTTGTTGTTGCTAAAATCTAGCAGAAATTCAAAGCAGTTATCTCTAACAATTCTTGTAACAATTCAAAAACACATTTCCTCTTTCTTTTGACACGCTTCATCCACTCATAGCTCAGGCACTTATTAAGTAATTTGTGTTGCTTACTATATATATTTGAGAAATATAACAGAGAATAATGTGAGAATACATTAAAATGTGAGATAATATAAACTACAGGAACTATAAAAAGCTATGCAATACTCCAGCAGAAAAGTGATGAAAATGTGAACTAAGGCAGTAACGGTAAGGAAAGAAGACAGAAGAGAAACAATTCTTAGAATGAGCAGGATTTGGTGACTTACTAGATGTGAGACAGGAAGAGGTTAAGGAAGACTGACCCTGAAATATAAGGGGAAGGAGATGTTAAGCAATTCTACTTGGGAGAGTTAGTGCTCAGTTTCCATTCAGGAAAGAAAATGGGGTAAGATTCATAAAGAAGTGAAAACTGAACAAGAAACGTTAGTTCTAAAGGGGTGACTTTCTGTGATTGACTCAGGGCTGTCAGAGCTTTGCAAGACCTCCTCTGGGTAGGGGTTATCACTGCTCTCTAAAGGTATCACTAGAGCTTTGAGTGCAACAGGCCAGGTGGAATATCTCAGAGCCTCTGTCTTTGATGGCAGTAGATTTAATGTGTTTAAAGTTAAACAAAATTTGTTTATCAGTTCCTTTTTAAAGGGTCTCTAAAACACTGTGTTATGGTATTAAATGAGCCAGTATTATGTGTGCTGTTAATTATTTATTTTTATTCTCAGTCATTCAAGAACTAAGTGTATCTTCCTTTAAAGAATCATTTCAGAAACATGAAATGTTTTTGTCATAAGAAGGATCAGGAAAATTATATGAAAGTTTTCTAAGTAAGTACACTGTGTTGATGATTATTCTCATGAAGATAATACAGGCAGAGGAGCAAAATTGGGATGGAAAAGGCCATCAAAAATACATTTTTGATATATTTGAATTTTAGCCTTCTGCAGAATATCTACCATGGAATATCTGACAAAGAGTTGGAAATTTAGATTTTCTGGGGTGTACAGAGGGTACATGAATCATCAAGATAAGACAGGTAAATGATTGAACTCTCCCAAAGAGCATTTATACAATAAGATGAGATGAAAATTGAAAATAAAGCCATAAGAAGCACTAATATTAAGAAATAGGAGGAGAAAGAGAAACTAAAAAATAATAGGTACTGAATAAACAGAGAGGTAGGAAAAGAAGCAAGGGAGCAATTTCCATGGAAGTCAAGGGAGGTAAGTATTTCAAGAATACAGTAGTCAATCGTGTCCAAAATAATGGGGAGATCAAGTAAAGTAAAGAATGAAGAGAGGCCACTACATTTTGATCTAACCTATATCAGAATAGTTTAAGCAGAAATGAACATGAGAATACAGTAAAGAAATCGAAGGGAGAATGAAAAGAAAGTTATGATAGAAACCTAGGCTGTTTGGTAAAGAAGTATGGTGATGAGAAGATAGTAAAAGAGATATCATGACAGTAAAACAGAGTCAGGATAAGGATTTTTTACCATGAGAGAGTCATGAAACTCTACTTATGAAAAAAAAGCTATTCTACAAAAGAAAAATATTTGAAAAGATATGTACATTGATGGCTTCTATAAGACATATCTCTTACATAAAAATATTTAGTCATTACTGATTATTGAAGGAAGACATAGTTAATCATGTTTGAGATACCTTCCTATCCCATATTCCATATACTATACCCTGAACATCGATGGTAAGGACTCCATGTTACCATCCTCACACTCGGCCTCAATATATACAACCCCATGAAAATGTCCTTAACTTCTCAGTTATTATGCCCTCTGAAGACTAGTCTAAACTGAGAAACACTGAGAAATTTTTTTTTTTTTTTTTGTGGTAGGTGGGCCTCTCACTGTTGTGGCCTCTCCTGCTGTGGAGCACAGGCTCTGGATGCGCAGGCTCAGCAGCCATGGCCCACGGGCCCAGCCACTCCGCAGCATGTGGGATCCTCCCAGACCGGGGCACGAACGCGTGTCCCCTGCATCAGCAGGCGGACTCTCAACCACTGTGCCACCAGGGAAGCCCCACTGAGAAAATTTATTCAGAGGGAGTGGGCACTTGAAAGTCTATGCCCAGTCAGTGTTAGGGAGGTCATTTTCCCTATGTAAACAGGATGAATAAATAGAGAAACTTGGTCTTCAGAGAGAAACAGAAGCTCAGAGAAAAGCCATAGTGAAAAGAATGTGTGGCTTTATTGACTGAGAGAGAGACAGAGAGAAATAGAGAAAATAGCTGTCTCAGTCCAACCCACCATGCCTGTTTCTAGTAGCATTTCCCATACAGCAAGTTACATGTCACATTTATGAGATGCTCCTAAATCCCTTCAATAAACCCTCTCCATGTGAGATAACTTAATGCATTTTTGTTCCTTGCAACTAGATAATTTTGACTAGAAAATGTGGTTCCTTTTCTGATTCTTCCAATGAAGTTTCGAAAACTTCCAATACAAAGCTATGCAAATAAGTTTTAAATGTTTAACTACATGTTATAAGTCTTATCTTAAGGAGTAAAAGGGTATCATGGCAACTGCAATGAACTTTACTTATGGAAAGTAATGAGCTTGTTACAGCATTTTTTTCAAATTGTACAAAGACTAACCTTTGAATCTTTCTTCAAATGATTCTGCTGTATGCTTCATAACAGAAATAAATATCATACCTCCTTTAGTGAAGGAAAAGATCAGTAAATTGTGATTTTTTTTTACCACCATGACCAGGCTTCCAGTTTTCCCAAATCACCTTGGGATCACTCCCTACATCCTCTCTTTCTCTGAACTATGACATTCCCTGTCTGCAAACTACACAGGAAATTATACATATACATATCTAGATAGATAGATAGACAGATAGAGAGAGAGATAGATAGATAGATCTCCACCTATTCTAGCTAATAGCCTACAAAAATAGTAAAATCTCACCTTCTGAGCCTCTGGGCATGAACATTAGTCTGGCTGACCTCCCAATCCTGGCACAGCTACCAATTTTACATTTGTATACTCAGATTTCACTTAAAACCTAGTTAAACCCCTTTCAGAATACTCTTTTCACCCTCATCCAGCCCTTCCTATTAGATACCACCTAATTCCAAACTGGTCAATATTCCGTTGATAAAACCACCAGTGCTTAGCCAAAGAATATCACTCTTATCCCTCACTTCCCACCACCTCCTCTTTTTCTGCCTATCTCTGACACTCTTGCTGCTCCTGAACCTGGAAACTCCCCAGATAATGGTTGTTGTCTGGTGAGTAAATCTCTCAAGGAAAAGGAATGGGAAGATCAGAGCCCAGAAAGGAAAAAAAAGATAGTAAGTGACTTATGGATGGACTCTATGTCTGTGTTACTCATCTTGTACACTCAGAAACTGCCATGGTACCTGGCATGAGGAGGTACTTAGAAAATACTGTTGAACAAATGAACTACAGGGACAGCAGAATAGCATATCATTCTGCCTACACCCTAGTACTTTCCATTCTCTCAAAAGTGAAGATTCCCAAAAAGACATAATCTCACTATTTCATCTTCTTAACCTGATCCAACTTTGAACATTATAGGGAACTGACATCATTTCTTTAAAAAAAACAAATATAACAAATAAGTAAGATTAATCCATTTCACATACTGAAGATATCTTTCTTTCAATAAGCTTATCCAAATGTTATTCTAGGGTTCTTTAAAAATGTTATTTATTTTCAATGCATTTATTACATAAGTTGTGGACATATAACCTTAATATTAATTAATCAACATAAATATCAATCAAATCATGATATTATATTTGCAATCATCATAAAGAACATAAAAATATGAACTTACATGTTTTGACAAGTTGGGACTCTTCGAATCAACATCATACCTAAAAGATTAAAATATAAAATTTAAATTATTTCCACAAAATAAAGTTAGAGAAAAATGTCAGTATTTCCCCCAAAACATAAATTAAAAATGAATCAAAATTATATGAATGGGGAGAAAAACTTAGCAAATTTAGAAATTTCTCATAATCTGTGGCCTACATAGCAAAGGTAGAACTCACAATCCCTGGGTGCTTTTATTTCTACAACTTAAGTAGAAGTCCTAATATTTTCACAGTCATGAATTCTTCTGCTTGATAAGACAAGTTTAAAATTTCCCTTTTCTGTAAATCAATAGATTCCTAATACTCCATAAAAACTGAAATTCCCTTTTAAAACAAGTGAGGATAACAGGCTATCATTTGTTATAATTATAATTACATTATATAATTATATATAAATATAAGTATATTATAATTATATTATAATTCTTATTTAATATCATAAATGTTCTTATTAATTTTGAAATTTGGCCAAAGTAATGACATATTTTTCCCCAATCACAGAACTTGGGGAAACCATGTATTTTATGGAAAAAGAAATGTATTTATATAGGATTATTATATGTCCTATTTTTGATCACTTAGTACTGGAAATAAATGATTTCTTTAGGAGATCCTGGGAAAACATCACCTACTGTCACTTTAGCCCCTCGTTTTAAAAAATTTTTAGAAACAGAAAGGCTGCTAATAACCAAAACAATCTCAATTTACTGAATTTTTAAATAGGAAAATATTTGTACTGGTTCCAGTCTTTCTCCCAAATCATATTCCTTTCACATTCTTTGTGCATAGCTTCCTACCAAAAATTAACTGCCTTTTTTTTTAAGGTTTAAGTCTTCCCTCTCACATAACAAGAATGTTTCACAGAGAAATGAAGCATCTAGTCAAAATAAAGGCAAAGAAAAAGAGTTCACTGAGTGTACTGATTCTGGGTAGAGGTGCACTTACTCCATAGCAAAGAATGTTTACCACAAACTGGCTTTAAAATTTTGTGATGCAAATACCTGCCTCAGAAGAATTACAAATTACTCTTCTTCACAACAGGGCATTTCGATCACTCTCAACAGCTGTAAACTAGAATTTTGAATCAACAAATTGCCAACATCTACTGAAGACCTACAAATATTAGTTAAAAAAATATTTTTCTTATTTAAGAAATTTTTCTTGTTCAAAACAATTTCTAAGGGTAAAATTAAAATTAGCAACTGTAGCAATATCAAAGGTAAAACATAACTCTGCTGGCTCCTCAAATATCATCCCTGGAAACCATTTTCTATAAAGGGTTTAGTGTGGACTAGGGAGAAATAACATGGCATATTCAGCTCAGTTAAAAAAGCAAAAAGAAAAGTATTTATGTTTTCATCACAAAGAGTTTAAATATCCTCACATACAATTCTCCTTCACTGTCTTTAACAAAGCTTTTAATACTATTACCTCAAAAATAGGTAATTTACAGCATACCTCTGAAGGCTTTAAATAATATGTTGGATTACAATGCACTTGAAATTGCCATGATTTTTCTTCTAAAATAATTTTCCTTCTACCTTTTCTAAAAGTATCACTGGTTTTAATCCTCACAAGTCAGAACATAAACACGACATCCTAAATAGTTAAAAATATATCTGTGTGCATGGGGGTGGGGCTGTGTGAATGTGGGTGTCTGTCTATGTTTATAAGTGCCATAATCTCCTTAAGTAAAGGAGAATACACTGCAAAGCAGAACTTCAGTAGTCTACCCCCAGGATGGTACACTTGTGCCTAAATGTACTAACAGCAATTTTGTAAACCATTTCATCCTGTTGTTGAAATCTTATTAGTAGAGTACTGAATTGGCAGTAACTGATTTGAATGGCTCCTAAGGATTATGTTTTCTAGTGGAGGGTAACAGATGTTGACTGGAATTTTTCCTGTATTTCTGCAATTCCAACTAAGGCCCAAAGCTGTAAACAAAAGATGCTAAGTTTCTCCTCACTGCTTAGCTCAGAGATCCCATTGAATCACTCTCATTATGGTCAGACCCGACTCCACAAAGCTTACTCATGAAGTGACAGGCTATTCCTTACTCCTGGGGGGACATCAGGAGGTTCTTTCCACTCCCTAAAGCAAGGTAAATGGGAGCTCCAAAACCTAGGGTGATTGTGTGAAGAGGAGGACAGCATCTGGTTTCCTTGTCACTTAAAGAACCCACCTATAGGTCCATCCTAGGATGCCAATGGAAGAGAATGTTAGCTAACAGTGTTAGGAAGTGCCTTCTAAGAGCTGAAGAACAAGGAACAATGTCCTTTTGAAAGCAAGAAGGACCCTCTGGGGCTCCTGGGTACGGAAGCCTTTCCACGTCCCCCGTTTCTCATTTGTAGGGAACAGACTCCAGCCTCCATAAGTTTCCCTGAGTTCCAAAGGGCAGATTACAACAGTTGTTAACCAAGGAAGGGAGGGGATGCAGAGACAAGGGAGGAACAGCAGAGAAACAATAGTGCAGCCTTGGGGCAGGGTCCTGGTTCACCCTAAAGGAGTACACATAACAATATCTTTAAGCTCTTTATAGAACTAAAATCTCCAACAAATGGAAGATGTTGGCATTATTCATTCCAGAGAAGGCCACCTGAGGCCAGATTAAAGGAATCAGAGAAGCACATCAAGAGATTACCTGAGACCAGATTAGAGGAATGCAGGCCCTGAACACACCCTAATCTTATCAGGAACCCCACCCTTGAATCCTTGCTATAAAACTCATCAACAAATCTTCCCAGGTTGGAACATAAGTTTTCAAGGGCGGCAGCATGCTGTGTCTCCCTTTGCCTGGCAAAGCAATAAAGCTATTCTTTTCTACTTCACCCAAAACTCTGTCTCTGAGATTTGATTCAGCACCACTGCATAGCTTTTTAGTCCCCTTGATATGTGACCCCTGTGGCCAGTATCCTCTAAGGTCTAGGTTTTGCAGAACCCACATATCTGCCTCCCAACTCCCCTAGCTTTCTGCTCTTCCACTCTCCTTCTCTCCTGCAAGTAGCTATGATAGTATCTCCAAATGAGGGGAGAGAAAGTGAAGAGTTTTGGATTAAGTTTGAGATTAAAGTTATAAAATGAATAGTACATAACTATTAACAAAATGAGATGGCTCTAATAAACAAAAGTGATTGAAAAGTCATGCAATTAGACCTTGGCATTGTTAAGGTAGCCCTTAACCAATGGGAAAAACTGGAATTGGCAGTGTTGGGACAATTATTGGAAAAAATATAGCAAAATATTTCCCCCCAAAGTGTTGAGAATCTTCAAAACTAGATTGTAATAACATAATACATTCCATAATTATCACCATCTGATTTATCAAGGAGGAAAATCATCTACTAGGTAAGTCAAACCTACACTTGTAACTCCCTTGTTGGTGTTCTAGGCTAAATGGAAAAGCAAGAGCAAAAAGAATTATATCTGATTTCTCATATTCTCCTCACATACTACATAGTGATACAGCTACCTACACTTCTTGCTCAAAGACATTACTGTACAGCTGTTCTGCCAATAATAAAATTTTCAACTATGACAACAAAGTAATTTATAAAGTACCTATACTATTATAGGCATAACAGTTATATAACAAAATAAATAAATGAAAAGTTTATGACTTTATCTGTGATATATACATAGCATGATGACAGAAACCGTGTCTCTTTAATGAGTAAGTACACAGCAAATCAAAAAGGCAGGAGAATTTTACGACTCATAGCTGATAAATTAATCTTAAAAAATCTCAGGCAAATCACCATACCAATAATTGTGGATTAATCAGAACTTACAGGAATTTGGGCCACTGCTGCCAGGAATCAAATCATAGTCATTCATTTTCTTTCTCTCTCTCTCTGATTACAATTTTCTATCAGCATTGAAAGTTAACTAAAAATACCTCCCAAAAGCCATTTCTCAAACCTTCCATAATATGCAATTGTTTAGATGTTGTACTTCCAAAGCTTCTTTTTTATTGTTTTTTAGAATTTTGTAAAATCAATACACAGGTTAACTAAATAAAACACAATCCTGAAAACCATTTACACCTATCTGTTGGCCAATGTAGACTACTGCACTATTCAGCACTGCTGTTCCTTCAAAGGGACATGTTACTGTAAACATGTTGGAGTATTTGTGGTAGTGCTCTGAGTGATGTACATTGGGATCACAGGTGATTTTATTGACTACTTTATCCTTTTCTCATTTCCTAAATTTTCTACAATGAACATTTTCTCCTAGGACTAATACATTGCTAAGACAAAATTTAAAAACTAATCATAGGTACAATGGATAAATAGGTACTCATAACTAGAGAACAATTACACTGTTCCTCACATTTATTTAGATAGATATGGTGGAAAAATCACAATGTTTAAAAAGAAAAAAAGAAAGCCTGCTCTCCCAGGTTATATGAGATACTTACAAAAGTGGGAAATCAGAAGACATTATTTAAAGTAATATCAAAAATAGTACATAAACTAAAAGAGAATATACTTGTTACTTTTCTTGATAATCTTCTCCAGTATCCCTTTCTGTGGTCCTAACTGTCTGATTTTTTAGAGACAATATAAAATTGAAATAATATTATATGACTCAAATTTCTGAAATTAACCAAATACATTCAAAAGTTTAAATGATACTTATTTAACTCAATTTTGCAATATGCTTCACATTTCAAACATGATACAATTTCTATGAGAAATCCTGTAATTTTTAGAAAAAAAGAAAAAGCTGAAGAAAAAATATATCATTTACCTACACTAATTTGGTACTATATTTCTTCTTGTTACACTATGATAAAATAATACAACATGCTCCCATCCTAATCAAACATACTAATTTCCTATATATTCTTACTTTTGCTTACTTATAATAAATATATTCCATTACTACATTCACTGTGCAGTAGAACCCTTCAAACATATACTTTCATCAGTATTAGATAACCAAGACAAAAATAAAAATTCCTCAGTCCAGGCATTATTTATTCTCTTCATAAAATTTTAGACATTCGGGTTTTGTACCATTAAATTATAAACTATTTTATGCAAAATTTAATTCTATACTGGAAAGCACAGATCCAATGAACATGTTAATTAAACTATCCAGGCCTCGGTTTTCTCATTTATAAAAATGAGATTGGGGCTTCCCTGGTGGTGCAGTGGTTGAGAGTCCGCCTGCCGATGCAGGGGACACTTGTTCATACCCTGGTCCAGGAGGATCCCACATGCCGCGGAGTGGCTGGGACCATGAGCCATGGCCACTGAGCCTGCGCGTCTGGAGCCTGTGCTCCACAATGGGAGAGGCCACAGTAGTGAGAGGCAAGTGTACCAAAAAAAAAAAAAAAAAGAGATAACTCTAACTCAGAAATTTATTGGGTTGGTTAAATCTGTTTACATATAGCAATGATTCTATTACAAACTGTGAATAATAGCAGTAGTATTACTATCACAAACCACACCTTTTTGTCTGTACTTACAAAACTTACTCTCAAATGGTATGAGATCCCATAGTTATTTTACTTAGTTTATAAAAAAACTGGAAGATATTAGTAACAAACATATTAAACCATCAAATCATTCTTTTCTTCCATATTTCCACCAGTAAGTGTGCTGAAATTTTGTTTCCCTTTTTTTTAATTCCCTGAATCATGTACAGTACAATATTACTGATTTATTACAAAGTATTAGAGAAATATGTTAAGTTCTATCAATGGCCTAACTTCCTTCCTACCTTTAAGCCTTCCTTGTCCATGCTAAGCATACCTGGTGAGCTTGACAAACACGGTATAAGTATCACGTGCTTCCCGAACCTAACATATTCTCATTTGAGTCATTAGTTTGTCAAAGTAACTCTAGAAATGGCATTTGGTAAAATAGACATAATATTTAAATGACTAACCAACACCAAGTTCAGTGGAATTATATTTTCTTACCTGGACACTCCTTAAAATCCATTAGCTTCCTTAGTCTCATGTTCAGTAGAGATGAGCACGTGACCACCACTCCATGTACAGGTAAATCATTCTTTACCTACTTCTCTCCAGAATGACCTGACCAGCTCTCAATTTTTGCTCTCAGGTCTACTGACTAATATTCGATTGCTATCATCCTTTTTAGAGCACCATTTTCCTTCCTTTCCTTCTACTAATGCAATTCTAGAATAGCCACAATTATGAATGTGAAATGACGTAGACTTAAGAAGCCAATACAAGGAGGGCTAAGATTAAACAACAGTGTGGGAAAGTGGGTGAGTACCACAGTTCACCTCTGTGGAACAAAAACTCAATAACTAATAAGATCTTGTAAACTGACTGACTCCAGACTCTCTGTGGATAGGGAGTTGAACTGAAAGATAATATTTTAATATGTCTGATTCAGCATCAAAATAAAAAGAATATTAAAAATTCTAGCTTTATTCTAGGGAGAAGATGGCAGAAGAGTAAGACGCGGAGATCACCTTCCTCCCCACAGATACATCAGAAATACATCTACACGTGGAACTGCTTCTATAGAACACCCACGGATCACTGGCAGAAGACCTCACACCTCCCAAAAGGAAAGAAACTCCCCACATACCTGGTTAGGGCAAAAGAAAAAAGAATAAACAGAGACAAAAGAATAGGGATGGGACCTGCATCAGTGGGAGGGAGCTGTGAAGGAGGAAAGGTTTCCATACACTAGAAGCCCCTTCATGGGAGGAGACTCCGGTGGCAGAGGGGGAAGCTTCAGAGCCATGGAGGAGAGCACAGCAACAGGGGTGTGGAGGGCAAAGCAGAGAGATTTCTGCACAGAGGATCGGTGCCGACCAGCACTCACCAGCCCGAGAGGCTTGTCTGCTCACCCGCCGGGACAGGCGGGGGCTGGGAGCTGAGGCTCGGACTTCAGTTGGATGCCTGGAGACAACTGGGGTTGGTGGAATGAACACAGCCTGAAGGGGTTAGTGCACCAAGGCTAGCTGGGAGGGAGTCCGGGAGAAGTGTGGAGCTGCCAAAGAGACAAGAGACTTTTTCTTGCCTCTTTGTCTCTTGCTGCACGAGGAGAGGGGATTAAGAGCGGTGCTCTGGATGAGTGGTGCCCGTCCAGAGACGGGCCCAAGCCATGGCTAACAGAGCAGACCCCAGAGATGGGCGTGGGATGCTAAGGCTGCTGCTGCCGCCACCAAGAAGCCTGTGTGCCAGAACAGATCAATATCCACGCTGCCCCTCCTGGAAGCCTGTGCAGCCCGCCACTACCACGGTCTTGTGACCTAGGGACAATTTCCCCAGGAGAATGCAGGGCGCACCTCAGGCTGGTGCAACGTCACACTGGCCTGTACCACCACAAGCTTGCCCCGCATCCATACCCCTCCATCCCCCCGGCCTGAGTGAGCCAGAGCCCCCGAATCAGCTGCTCCTATAACACCATCCTGTCAGAGCAAAGAAGAGATTCCCTCAGGTGACCTACATGCAGAGGAGGGACCAAGTCCAAAGCTGAAACCCAGGAGCTGTACAAACAAAGAAGAGAAAGGGAAATTTCTCCTAGCAGCCTCAGAAGCAGCGGATTAAAGCTCCACAATCAACTTGACATACCCTGCATCTGTGGAATACCTGAATAGACAACGAATCATCCCAAATTGAGGAGGTGGACTTTGGGAGAAACATATATTATTTTTTCCCCTTTTCCTCTTGTTGTGAGTGTGTATGTGTATGCTCTGTGTGAGATTTTGTCTGTATATCTTTGCTTTCACCATTTGTCCTAGGGCTCTGACTGTCCATTTTTTTCTTTCTTTTTTTTTTACTTAAAATTTGTTTTTCTTAATAATTATTTTTTATTTTAATTATTTTATTTTATCGTACTTTCTTTTATTTTATCCCCTTTATTTCTTTCTTTCTTTTTCTTCTCCCTTTTATGCTGAGCTATGTGGTGAACAGGCTCCTGGTGCTCCAGCCAGGTGTAAGGGCTGTGCCACAGAGGTGGGAGAGCCAACTTCAGGACACTGGTTCACAAGAAACCTCCCAGATCCATGTAATATCAAATGGTGAAAACCTTCCAGAGATCTCCATCTCAACACCAACACCAAGCTTCATGCAACAACCAGCAAGCTACACTGCTGGACACCCTATGCCAAACAATGAGCAAGACAGGAACACAGTCCCATACTATAGCAGAGAGGCTGCCAAAAATCATATTAAGGCCACAGACACCCCAAAACACACCACCAGACGTGGACGTGCCCACAAGAAAGACAAGATCCAACTTCATCCACCAGAACACAGGCACTAGTCCCCTCCACCAGGAAACCTACACAACCCACTGAACCAACCTGAGCCACTGGGGAAAGACATCAGAAGCAATGGGAACTACCAACCTGCAGTCTGCAAAAGGAAACCCCAAACACAGTAACACATGCAAAATGAAAAGACAGAAAAACACACAGCAGATGAAGGCACAAGGTAAAAACCCACCAGACCTAACAAATGAAGAGGAAATAGGCAGTCTACCAGAAAAAGAATTCAGAATAGTGATAGTAAAGATGATCCAAAATCTTGGAAATAGAATAGAGAAAATGCAAAAACATTTAACAAGGACCTAGAAGAACTAAAGAGCAAACAAGCAATGATGAACAACAAAATAAATGAAATTAAAAATACTCTAGAAGGAATCAATAGTAGAATAACGGAGGCAGAAGAATGGATAAGTGACATGGAAGATAAAATAGTGGAAATAACTACTGCACAGCAGAATAAAGAAAAAACAATGAAAAGAATTGAGGACAGTCTCAGAGACCTCTGGGAGAACAATAAACACACCAACATTCGAATTATAGGGGTCCCAGAAGAAGAGAAAAAGAAAGGGATTGAGAGAATATTTGAAGAGATTATAGTTGAAACTTCCCTAATATGGGAAAGGAAATAGTTAAATCAAGTCCAGGAAGCACACAGAGTCCCATAAAGGATAAATCCAAGGAGAAACACGCGAAGACACATATTAATCAAACTATCAAAAATTAAATACAAAGAAAACATATTAAAAGCAGGGAGGGAAAAACAACAAACAACGCACAAGGGAATCCCCATAAGGATAACAGCTGATCTTTCAGCAGAAACTCTGCAAGCCAGTAGGCAGTGGCAGAACATATTTAAAGTGATGAAGTAGAAAAAACTACAACCAAAATTACTGTACCCAGCAAAGATCTCGTTCAGAGTTGATGGAGAAATTAAAACTTTTACAGGCAAGCAAAAGCTGAGAGAGTTCAGCACCACCAAACAAGCTTTACAACAAATGCTAAAGGAACTTATCTACACAAGAAACACAAGAGAAGGAAAAGACCTACAATAACAAACCCAAAACAATTAAGTAAAAGGGAATAGTAACATACATACATATCGATAATTACCTTAAATATAAATGGATTAAATGCTCTCACCAAAAGAAACAGACTGGCTGAATGGATACAAAAACAAGACCCATATATATGCTGTCTACATGAGACCCACTTCAGACCTAGGTACACATACAAACTGAAAGTGATGGGATGGAAAAAGATATTCCATGCAAATGGAAATCAGAAGAAAGCTGGAGTAGCAATTCTCATATCAGACAAAATAGATTTTAAAATAAAGATTATTAAAAGAGACAAAGAAGGACACTACATAATGATCAAGGGATCAATCAAAAAAGAAGATATAACAATTGTAAATATGTATGCACCCAACATAGGAGCACATGAATACATAAGGCAAATACTAACAGCCATAAAAGGGGAAATCAACAGTAACACAATCATAGTAGGGGACTTTAACACCACACTTTTACCGATGGACAGATTATCCAAAATGAAAATAAATACGGAAACACAAGCTTTAAATGATACATTAAACAAGATGGACTTAATTCATATTTATAGGACATTCCATCCAAAAACAAAAGAATACACATTTTTCTCAAGTGCTCATGGAACATTCTCCAGGATAGATCATATCTTGGGTCACAATCTAGCCTTGGTAAATTTAAGAAAACTGAAATCGTAACAAGTATCTTTTCCGACCACAATGCTATGAGACTAGACATCAATTACAGGAAAAGATCTGTAAAAAATACAAACACATGGAGGCTAAACAATACATTACTTAATAACGAAGTGATCACTGAAAAAAATCAAAGAGGAAATAAAAAAATACCTAGAAACAAACGACAATGGAGACACAAGGACCCAAATCCTACATGATGCAGCAAAAGCAGTTCTAAGAGGGAAGTTTATAGCAATACAATCCTACCTTAAGAAACAGGAAACATCTCATATAAAAAACTTAACCTTGCACCAAAAGCAATTAGAGAAAGAAGAACAAAACAAACCCAAATTTAGCAGAAGGAAAGAAATCATAAAGATCACATCAGAAATAAATGAAAAAGAAATGAAGGAAATGATAACAAAGATCAATAAAACTAAGAGCTGGTTCTTTGAGAAGATAAACAAAATTGATAAAGCATAAAATCAGACTCATCGGGCTTCCCTGGTGGCGCAGTGGTTGAGAGTCTGCCTGCTGATGCAGGGGACACGGGTTCGTGCCCCGGTCCGGGAAGATCCCACATGCCGCGGAGTGGCTGGGCCCGTGAGCCATGGCAGCTGAGCCTGTGCGTCCGGAGCCTGTGCTCCGCCAAGGGAGAGGCCACAACAGTGAGAGGCCCATGTACCACCAAAAAAAAAAAAAAAAAATCAGACTCATCAAGAAAAAAAGGAGAAGACACAAATCAATAGAATTAGAAAGGAAAAAGGAGAAGTAACAACTGACACTGCAGAAATACAAAAGATCATGACAGATTACTAAAAGCAACTCTATGCCAATAAAATGGGCAACCTGGAAGAAAGGGACAAATTCTTAGAAATGCACAACCTGCCAAGACTGAATCAGGAAGAAACAGAAAATATGAATAGACTAATCACAAGCAATGAAATTGAAACTGTGATTAAAAATCTTCCAACAAACAAAAGCCCACGACCAGATGGCTTCACAGCCAAATTCTATCAAACATTTAGAGAAGAGCTAACACCTATCCTTCTCAAACTCTTCCAAAATATAGCAAAGGGAGGAATACTCCCAAACTCATTCTATGAGGCCACCATCACACTGATAACAAAACCAGCCAAATGTGTCACAAAGAAATGAAATTACACGCCAATATCACTGATGAACATAGATGCAAAAATCTTCAACAAAATACTAGCAAACAGAATCCAACAGCACATTAAAAGGATCATACACTATGATCAATTGGGGTTTATTCAAGGAATGCAAGGATTCTTCAATATACGCAAATTAATCAACGTGATACACCATATTAACAAATTGAAGGAGAAAAACCATATGATCATCTCAATAAATGCAGAGAAAGCTTTCGATACAATTCAACACCAATTTATGATAAAAACCCTGCAGAAAGTAGGCATAGATGGAACTTTCCTCAACATAATAAAGGCCATATATGACAAACCCACAGCCAACATCATCCTCAATGGTTAAAAACTGAAATCATTTGCACTAAGATCAGGAACAAGACAAGGTTGCCCACTCTCACCACTCTTATTCAACATAGTTTTGGAAGTTCTAGCCACAGCAATCAGAGAAGAAAAAGAAATAAAAGGTATCCAAATCGGAAAAGAAGTAGTAAAGCTGTCACTGCTTGCAGATGACATGATACTATACATAGAGAATCTTAAAGATTCTACCAGAAAACTACTAGAGCTAATCAATGAATTTGGTAAAGTAGCAGGATACAAAATTAATGCACAGAAATCTCTGCACTCTTATACACTAATGATGAAAAATCTGAAAGTAAAATTAAGAAAACACTCCCATTTACCATTGCAACAACATATCTAGGAATAAACCTATCTAAGGAGACAAAAGACCTGTATGGAGAAAATTATAAGACATTGATGAAAGAAATTAAAGATGATACAAATAGATGGAGAGATATACCATGTTCTTGGATTGAAAGAATCAACATTGTGAAAATGACTCTACTACCCAAAGCAATCTACAGATTCAATGCTATCCTTATGAAACTACCACTGGCATTTTTCACAGAACTAGAAATTTCATAATTTGTATAGAGATACAAAAGACCCCGAATAGCCAAAATAAACTTGAGAACGAAAAATGGAGTTGGAGGAATCAGGCTCCCTGACTTCAGATGATACTACAAAGCTACAGTAATCAAGACAATATGGTACTGGCACAAAAACAGAAATATAGATCAAGGGAACAGGATAGAAAGCCCAGAGATAAACCCATGCACATATGGTCACCTTATCTTTCATAAAGGAGGCAAGAATATACAGTGGAGAAAAGACAGCCTCTTCAATAAGTGGTGCTCGGAAAACTGGACAGGTAGATGTAAACGTATGAAATTAGAACACTCCCTAACACCATACACAAAAATAAACTCAAAATGGATTAAAGACCTAAATGTAACGGCAGACACTATCAACCTCTTAGAGGAAAATATAGGCAGAACACTCTATGACATAAATCACAGCAAGATCCTTTTTGACCCACCTCCTAGAGAAATGGAAATAAATATAAAAATAAACAAATGGGACCTAATGAAACTTAAAAGCTTTTTCACAGCAAAGTAAACCCTAAATGAGACCAAAAGACAACCCTCAGAATCGGAGAAAATATTTGCAAGTGAAGCAACTGACAAAGGATTAATCTCCAAAATATAAAAGCAGCATATGCAGCTGAACAATAAAAAAACAAACAACCCGATCCAAAAATGGGCAGAAGACCTAAACAGACATTTCTCCAAAGAAGATATACAGATTGCCAACAAACACATGAAATAATGCTCAACATCATTAATCGTTAGAGAAATGCAAATCAAAACTACAATGAGATATCATCTCACACCAGTCAGAATGGCCATCATCAAAAAATCTAGAAACAATAAATGCTGGAGAGGGTGTGGAGAAAAGGGAACACTCTTGCATGTTGGTGGGAATGTAAATTGATATAGCCACTATGGAGAACAGTATGGAGATTCCTTAAAAAACTACAAATAGAACTACTGTACAACCTAGCAATCCCACTACTGGGCATATACTCTGAGAAAACCATAATTCAAAGAGTCATGTACCAAAATGTTCATTGCAGTTCTATTTACAATAGTCAGGACATGGAAGCAACCTAAGTGTCCTTCAACGGATGAATGGATAAATAATATGTGGGACATATACACAATGGAATATTACTCAGCCATAAAAAGAAACAAAATTGAGTTATTTGTAGTGAGGTGGATAGACCTAGAGTCTGTCATACAGACTGAAGTAAGTCAGAAGGAGAAAAACAAATACCATATGCTAACACATATATATGGAATCTAAGAAAAAAAAATGTCATGAAGAACCTAAGGGTAAGATGGGAATAAAGACACAGACCTACTAGAGAATGGACTTGAGGATATGGAGAGTGGGAATGGTAAGCTGTGACAAAGTGAGAGAGTGGCATGGACATATATACACTACCAAACGTAAAATAGATAGCTAGTGGGAAGCAGTTGCATAGCACAGGGAGATCAGTTAGGTGGTTTGTGACCACCTAAACGGGTGGGATGAAGAGGGTGGGAGGGAGGGAGATGCAAGAGGGAAGAGATATGGGAACATATATATATATGTATAACTGATTCACTTTGTTATAAAGTAGAAACTAACACACCATTGTAAAGCAATTATACTCCAATAAAGATGTTAAAAAAAGAAAAAATCTAGCTTTAGCATCCTGAGTCTATAAATCAGAAACTAACACACCATTGTAAAGCAATTTTACTCCAATAAAGATGTTTAAAAAATTCTAGCTTTAGCATCCTGAGTCTTGGAAATATGAGTCCACAAAGAGATAAAGGGAGCCATAGTTAGGCAGAGATCCATGTACTATACAAAGAAGCAGCTGAGAGAAGTCAAGGTCTGGGAAATATCAGCCATGGGAATATATGAGAATCACCTTGGAGTATAAGTAGAAATTTTAAGAAACCTACTAAGGCATAGGATGGTTTGAAAGAATGTCCATATATACCACCCAGCATTTCTACATGGTTAAATTAATCACTTATATTTTCAATAAACAGGTAGCAGAAAATCTATAAAATGCAAAGCAATGCTGGGGACAGTGCTCAGGCCACACTCTAAATAGAATTAATCTGATTACCTGCTAATATAATCTAGTATTTAGTACATCCATAGGACCCAACTTTATGTTATGGATGTAGTCTTTAAAAATCAGTTTATAAAATGCA